>NW_003307649.1:194012-224744 GCF_000143455.1 Volvox carteri f. nagariensis | reverse complement strand
GGGAGGGAGGGAGGGAGAGGGAGGGAAAAAAAGCAGGAACGAATCTGTACATATTGGTCAGATGGAATTCTGGGAAAGGGTCGCGCGCGTACCAAAAAAGGATATGGGCTGTTTGGAATGTCGGCTCCGAAATCCGTCATGTCAGCGTGAAGTGTTTGAAACAACACCCGAGGGACACCGATGATGGTGAACGGGACATTGCCTAACAAGGCTACGAGGCAACTGTTTTCTTTCAAACATAAGCCTTTGATATTCGGTCCTCCGGTCCAATCACACCGGCAGTTTGTTTTCGATGACATGACAAACTTGATTTCCCCCCCCCCTTTCCGCCCTCCCGCCCTTGTCTTGTAGATAGTTCTGTCGCCCCCTCCTCTCCCCCCACTTTCAAAAGGATACGACACTTGAGGCGGTCTTCCGAGAAGGCGAAGAAACAGAGCACAGCAGCACGGGAGAACGAGGGACGCGGCGTGTGCGAACTGAGGGATACTCCTGGATTTATAAATCCAAATCCAAATTCCTAAGTACCGCTCCAGGATTCCGAATCCATGATGTGTCTTTTGTCTTAAGAGTCAAAAATGGAAAAGGGGCAAGGGACGCAGGGATTATCAACCAAGAGGGTGTTGTATACCCGATAGTCAGTGCGAGTTTTTCAGGCCAAAGATAATTTGGTTTCTCGTGGCATGCTTTCAGAAAACAGTAGGGTTCGGCCAGATGCTGAGATGTTTCCTTTCCCATGAAGGACGCAGCATCGACCCAAGGTTCACAGGCGAAGTTCACAAAGACACTGGCAACGCAGCGCGCTTACAAGAACAGGACAGGAATTCCGTCCAGGAAAGATGCAAAGCGTGAAAGCAACTATGCCGTAAAGGGTAGAGACCAGCGCAGTGTCAGGAAATGTAAGTGCATCACTGCTCCGGGACAGCAAACCCAGCAGCAGACAGCCACTGTAAATCATAAGTAATCTATTTTTTTCCTGCAAGGACCCATGAAGCATCACAGACGTTGACGTATGGCGTCAACACGGTTGGTACTATGTTCGGCTGGAAACAATGAAGGTAGATTGGATCCCACCTTTCCTCTTCTGCTCCTGGCCCACTCGTCCACCAGGCTACTAGCGCCAAGCTAAGTGCCACCTTCACGGCCAGCCCAGCTTGCCCAGCAGGAAGGAGCGCCAGGGCAGCGCTTGTCAATTTAGATACCTTCTTTCGCAGGCCAGCCATGATTACAAAAATGGTAATCGAGCTAAGTTAGCATAAGGTGCCAAAACGCTGCTTAAATGTTGTGGTCAGCCGCCGGAACCAAGATCTCTGCAGTGAGAACCTGTTGTTCAACAAAATAATTCATCAAAAAATAATTCTTAGGGGGAACAGCGTCCGTTCGACCTTTTGGCAAACAGCCGCATGCAAGTGTCGTGCATTTCGCAGCATTGAAGCTGGTCAATTGCTGTGACCGATCCCGGAGACTTTAGGTTCAAGGAATATTATATAAACTTTAGGGGTCAGGGTACGTAACGTCCTCTTGCAACCCCTGTGGTCCTCGCACCACTAGGTACCAACGGTCATCGCGAACACAGCTTTGGCAGCCGTTTGGGAGTTTCATAAAACCTCAATTATCTTGTCTATTTCCGTGGCACTGTGTTGCAGCTCGCTAGAATGCAGCAGCACCAGTCGCGTACGCTCGGCGGACGCCCACAGCAGCAACCGCAGCGCCTGCCTCGCTGCCCCGTTCTAAGGAGCGCTGGGATTTCGCGCTCTCGGCCAATTGTCCATGCGGAGCCTACGGAAGGAAATCAGCCTGATTCCGGCAAGCTGTTCGGGCTGATTCCGCTGCGCGCGAGAGGTGAAAACCTCGACGCTCGTATCGAGTCGGGCGAATTCACGGATGCTGGTTCAACGAAGGAGAAGCTGACACGACCTCTGCGCCAGGCCCTGGCAAAGGAGCCCATTGTCGGTGAGGCCATTGTGGTCACCGTTAGGCCGGATTCAAGTTGGGCCGGGGTGCTGGCCGCACCCACGGATCGCCGCTTTCATATTGAAGCCCCTGTAGTTTTGATGGTCTTGTATGTTAAATGGGTTATAGCTTGTCTACTTCTAACGTAAGCGGCGCGTCCGGTACGCTCATCCATCATCAAGCCCTAGGCTTGCCGGTGTTCAGTGGCGTATATATTCAACAGCAATAAGCTGTCAAGTGGTGTGACATTAACACTACGAGTTTTCTTGATTGTCCGTGGTCCGTCCTTCGCGACCCTCTCGCAGCGTGGACCACAGCAAGTCAGCAAGTTGAAAGCCGCTCAGAGCCTCCCTGTCACTTGCCTAAAGCTACTTTCTCACTGCTCGTATTAATGATTCGACACCCCGAGCAGGTCCCGTTTCTAAACCCTTGTGTCCATATTATTCCTCCTCTTGTGAGGTGGTATGACACATAAGCCGCGACCAAGACCACGACCAGCACCACACATGCTCCTCCTTAATCCCCGTCCTTGCAGGTCGCCCTGTGGCACGCTTCCTGGCGGATTTAGGCCGTCGCTGGCGCTCCGAAGCAGCAAAGCGAATGCCAGAAGTAGGTTGCCCAACGGCCTTCACTGGGGGTTAAGGTTCAATTTGTCTTTGGCGGAAATTAACACACACCTTCAGTAATTTAGGTGTTTAACAAACTCAGCGGTAGATTTAAAAAACTAAAAATAGTATTGGAGCTTACCGGGTTCGAACCGGTGACCTCACGCATGCAAAGCGCGCGCTCTACCACTGAGCTAAAACCCCGATGATATTTTGATATAAGTTATTTTAATGTAATATGCGGAAATGGCATGATCCAAATTCATGCGAATCCTTTAGCCGGGTTTAACCGAATGTGAGCTCCTGACCTGACCCGTTCGGGTCTGGTGTCAGTGGATTGGGATTGTGGGAAGCGGGGCACGTGGGGCGGCGAGTGTGCAAGGTCTGCTTACCGGGCGCTCTGATTACACCTCCGGGTAAAATTGGTGGGGTGCTGCTGCTGGTGATTTTGCCTATGTGTGCTTTGTCATTATGCACCAGTACCGTAGTGGTGCATTCCATCACGTGCAAGGTTCCGAGCCAAATTAGGCAACACACCAGCCAGCCAGCCAGCCAGCCAGCCCAGCAGCGCCCAAGGGGAGTGGGTAGTAATGGTGTTTGACGGCCACATCGAAACGCAACAAAAAAATGATGACTGCTGTACAAAAGGTTAATGAGACGGATTTTTTTTTCATTTTCATTATTTGGTAAATATATCACTTGCAGGCGCGTGGCGACATCCGGGAGATTGTTGGTCAGCCCGTGTTCGTACCGCTGTACAAGCTGTTCCTGGTGTACGGCAAGATCTTCCGCTTGAGCTTCGGACCGAAATCCTTCGTGATCATATCCGATCCGGCTTACGCTAAGCAGATTTTGCTAACCAATGCGGATAAGTACAGCAAGGGCCTGCTGTCCGAGATCCTTGATTTTGTGATGGGCACGGTACGTAACGCCATTGATACGACACGTTTATTGGTACGACACAGAAGTACGGCAATTTTGATTCCGCGTGCATGTTATTCTGGGGTGTACGACTTCGCTGCGTCCTTGCCTGTATGTTGTGCTGTGCCTTCCTGTCAGCCTGTTTCCGTACGTCTCTGTTTCTCTGTCTCTCTCTCCCCTTTTTCGCACCCCCTATCTCTCTCGCGCCCGCACGCGCGCGTGTGTGTGTATGTGTGTTTCTCTTTTTCACAACCTTTCTCTGCCACCCCCTTCCCTCACCCCCCGGTCGTCGTTTCGCTTCCTAGCCTTCCCCGGACACCACTTTGGCCCCTCCCCCCGTGTTTCCCCCCCCCCGTGGCCGCCCCCCCCCTCCGTGTGACCCCCGACCTAGTCTGGCACCCCATCTCTCCCTTCCAATCCTCCCCTTCCAAGCGACATCACACGAGGGGGGTAAAACTCTGTATAATCCGGAGCACCTTCTCGCATGCGGTTCCGTTACCTGCTGATCTGTCAGACGTTTTCCTAACTGACAATGCCGAGTCGCCGTCGTCTAACCGTCGCCTAACTGTCGCCTAACTGTCGCCACTCGTCAGGGCCTTATTCCGGCGGACGGGGAGGTGTGGAAGGCGCGTCGAAGGGCGGTGGTGCCTGCACTGCACAGAAAGTAAGTCTGTCTGTTAGTCTGTCAGTCAGTTTGGCTACATGTATGTCTGTGTACCTGTCTGTCTGTTTTGCATACATGTCGGGTGGGGGCGGAGTGGGGAATGTGTGTTTGTCGTTTCCGTTGACACCTAGATAGGCGACAACGACTAGACTAGACAAATGTCGTTTGCTTTCATACATACATACATTTATTCAGAAGAAGTCTGAGAGCTTCCAGCTCGATGCGGCCAAGGCAATTAAATTACCATCATTATCATCATCCTCGCAATGGACTCGAAGGCTATTACTTCTACTTCTACTAGTACTACTGCTTAGGGTTGTCTCCTGTGGGGCTATGTG
Organism: Volvox carteri f. nagariensis; assembly: GCF_000143455.1. Taxonomy (NCBI): domain Eukaryota; kingdom Viridiplantae; phylum Chlorophyta; class Chlorophyceae; order Chlamydomonadales; family Volvocaceae; genus Volvox; species Volvox carteri. The sequence goes on along the minus strand of NW_003307649.1, from coordinate 220,266 downwards.
TGTGTATGAAACCCTTGGCTGAGGACTTTTTGCTATTTCACACATGTATGTATGTATCCTTTTTATTCGTGTGTGTGTCTGTGTGTGTCTGAGGTTCCCCCCCTCCCCCCCCCTTCACCGTGTTCCCTCCTCCCCCCCCTTCACCCCCCATCTCACCTCTCCGGCTTGAATATGTCCGGCTCGTCCCATAGCTCGGGGGAGCGGTGCAGGTTCCACACGGAAGTACCTCCTTGCGTATGTTACCCCAATCCCCGTATTTCTCCACCCCAATCCTTCACCCCCACCACCCCTACCCTACCCTCCCTCCTCCATACACACAGGTACGTGGCGTCCATGGTCGGTATGTTCGGAGACTGTACGGTACACGGTACGGCAACGCTGGATTGTGCGGTTGCCAGCGGTCAATCCATCGACATGGAGAACTACTTCTCCCGCCTGGCTCTGGACATCATTGGAAAGGCGGTTTTCAACTACGACTTCGACTCGTTGACTCACGATGATCCGGTTATTCAGGTAAGTTGGTTGGTCGTTGGTTGGTTATATGGTTGGAGACCGAGAATTGTTGGCGGTTGATGTCGGGACATGAAATCAATCGGATCTCAGATTCGGGGATTTGAAATATCAAAATGTAATTTCTTTTCCATGTTCTTCTTTCCCCACTTGCTTTCAACCCTCTCCACGTGAATGTGTATTCATGTTACACGCGTGTCGTACTTGTGTACGGCAGGCCGTCTACACTGTACTACGGGAGGCCGAGCACCGCTCCACTGCCCCCCTGGCCTACTGGAACCTTCCGGGCGCCACTATTGTCGTACCACGGCAACGGAGGTGCCAGGAGGCGTTACGGATTGTGAACGACACGTTGGACGGCCTCATCGACAAGTGCAAGAAGCTGGTGAGAAGGGAGTGGGGGGAGAGCTCCAGCGCCCGAAATGTCGTGGTGTCGCTACCCTCGAAAAACACACGCGTACACACACACATAGACACGCGCACACACACACACACACACACACACAACCTTCCCACCCTCTTACCTACGAAACGTCCTTTCCTTCCCTTTTTAAAATTATTCCTTTTCAGGTGGAGGAGGAGGACATGGAATTTAACGAGGAATTCCTGTCGGACCAGGACCCCTCCATCCTCCACTTCCTGCTCGCCTCCGGGGACGAGATCTCGTCCAAACAGTTGCGGGACGATCTGATGACGATGCTGATTGCCGGGCACGAAACCACGGCTGCCGTACTGACGTGGACGCTGTACACGCTGGCGAGTCACCCGGAGGCGACGGAGGCGATCCGGCGGGAGGTGAGTGTTCCCGCCGCCACACCCCGTGGGGAACTGGGGGGAGGGATGTGATCGGAGGGTTGATCTGTGGGGGGGAGTTTGTTTTGGAGAATTTTTGGGGAATTTGAGGAATTTGGGGATTTGGGGAATTTTGGTGGACAGAGGGAAAGTTGTGTTTTTTCCCTTCTCCTAAAGAAAAAATAAGCTGTCTCAATTTTCCGTTAAATATTTGTTGGTGAATCATAATCAACATGAATTATATAAAATAATATTTTTGTATCGATAACATTTACGTACATCACAACAATTCAACAATCGTTCGCAGGTGGATGAGGTTCTTGGCGACCGGGCCCCCAACGTGGAGGATTTCAAGTCCCTCCGCTTCACCACGCGGGTGATCAACGAGGCCATGAGGCTGTACCCGCAGCCCCCCGTGCTGATAAGGCGGGCATTGCAGGTACGGCAGGTTTGGGGGGAGGAGTGTTAGGGAGGGGGGAAGGGGGAAATAGGGAAATAGTAGAGGTAAGGAATTCGTGGGCGAGTTTCTGTGTTGGATTGGGTTGGTGCGCATGTGTGCATGTATATGTGTGTGTTTGTATATCTGTATATCTGTATATGTTACATGAATATATGTGATTGTGTATTTGTGTGTGATCGTGACTGTGATTGCGTGTATGTGTTTGTATGTATGGGTGTATTGCGGGTTAACGTGCGGTTTGGGAGGTGGGGAAAGGCAGGCGGGGAGGTGAGCTCTCTCTGGTCTTCTGTCTCTTGACGTTTACGAGGGCCTTTTTAAGGGGGAGGTGGGTTGGAATGGGAGGTTTTAGGAATGGGGGCTTTCCGTGTTGATGTCAGGCTACAGTTGCTGGTTACGGCTGCCAATCGGGCGAAGTTAACCTACCTGAATTTTACTTGGATTTTTTATCACGATACTTTTCTTCACGTGCAAATTGTCATAAAAGTTAATTTTACATTTGCCTTTTTTTGTGCAAGTGTTTTGCCTTTTTTCCGGCTTTCCTTCGGCCTCCTCTCCTCTCCCTCCTCCCGGGCCCCCCCCCCCGGGCGCGCCCCGCCGACCTCATCCTGCGGTGTTGGTGATTTTCGCCCTCTGCAGTCTATAGTGTGTTTTTGTTCTGATGTAATCCCCTAATCCTCGCCCCCTCCACCTTCTTTCCTGCACTTTCCCTACACTTTGTACGGCAGGAAGACAAGTTCGATCAGTATGTCGTACCTGCTGGATCTGATCTCTTCATTTCCGTTTGGAACCTGCACCGCTCCCCCGAGCTATGGGACGAGCCGGACAAATTCAAACCGGAGAGGTGAGATGGGGGGTGAAGGGGGGGGGAGGAGGGAACACACACACACGCGCGCGCGAATTAAAAGGATACATACATAGGCAGGCGGCTGGCAGAGGTTAAGGCCTGACTTCTGCTCCCGGAGTGTCTGAGTTCAAATCCGCCTGCCGCTGCTGGGTATGTGAGAGGTGTTGAAATGGGAGGTGGCCCCCCATCACATGGACGGTGTAGGACGTGATAATATCAACTTACGAGCTGACCAGGAACTAAGTTGAGGCGCCGTTGATCCGCTAGATTTGGTTGGATGCTGGTGGTGAGTTGCTGAACCCAACGAATACATTCTGAAGTCGGATGGGGTGAACGGATTAGGGTGCCCCTCTAGCAGGGGAGAGCAGGGAACTGCCTCGGGAAAGGGGGCCGCTGGTGAAGCTTAACCACCCTGTAACAACATGCATACATACATACATACTTACATACTTACATACTTACATACATACGCGCGCACGCAGGTTCGGGCCTCTGGATGGTCCTATTCCGAACGAGGTGACGGAGAACTTCGGCTACCTGCCCTTTGGGGGCGGGCGCCGGAAGTGCATTGGAGACCAGTTTGCGCTTTTCGAGGCGCTCGTGGCGCTGGCCATGTTGGTACGACGGTACGACTTCGTACTGGACACGTCCAAGCCTCCGGTCGGCATGACCACGGGTGGGTCTTGCGGGGGAGCGAGGGGGGGGTTTGGGGTCATTATCGGTTTCCGTACTTGTTGCGTGTCTTTGTGTCTGTGTGTGTTTTGATTACCCTTGGAGATTTGAGGGGATGTGCGGAGGGGGAGGGGGAGCAAGAAAATGAAAAGATGGACGGGGAGGTGGGAGGGGGAAGAGCTAAATGTTATTATCTTAACTCCTGGGTTGTGAAAAACTAAAACCCGTAAAACCGGTAATTAAAACCCGTAAAACCCGTAAAACCGTGTCGGACGCGTGCAGGTGCGACCATCCACACGACCGGCGGGCTGTACATGCACGTTAAGAAGCGCGACATGTCGGGGCTAGCGGCGGCGGTACGGCGCCAGGAGACGCCCGCGTACGCCTTCGCGTACGGCACTTCTACCGTCGCCGCGATGGCGTCGCCGGCGTCCTCCTCTCCCGCCGCCGTCGCAGGCGGAGGCTGCCCGTTCCACACTGGCGCCGCCGTACCACCACCACCGCCGGCGGCGGTGGCGGCCGCCAGCGTCACCGTCGGCGGCGCGACGGCGACGCTTGGCGGCGGCGTCAGCATTGGGCCGTCGGCGCCCGCGGGCCCCGCGGGACTCTGAAAACAGTCCTGAAAAACAGTCCTGAAAAACAGTCCTGAAAAACCCGATATATCAGAATACCCGTCATCATAATATTGAGCCCTCCGGATTCGCACTTAAGGGCGGTTGGGGTTTTGGGGGGAGAGGGGAAGAAAGAAGGGATGGGGGGAAAGCGAAACACAGAATATTGACACGATACGTGTTTGTTGGTTGGTTTAAAGTTGGTTTTAGATCCTAGGGTTTTAGGTTCGAATGGCCTTCGTGGTGGCTGTAACAGGAAATGGCACAGCGGAGCAGCGGGAAGGAAAGAAGGGGTGAGAGGTTTTCAGAGGTTTTTCAGTGCCGAGGTGAGCGCTGATCTTACTTACCTGACATACATACATATATGCACACGTGTAGTTCTGGCGGTGTGAGAATCGTCCACAATTCCGTACATACACTGCGCATGCGCACTAGCACGTGCACGGCGACGAGAAAGTCGCACTCGCGTAGTGAGCTTGTTTCGCTGGCATCGGCCTCTGACGTCGTACGGGCCGTGTGTACGGACAACGTGCACGAACGTTGCGTACGTCGTGCGCCACCCAATTTGTACGAAAGGAACAAACGAACGAGCGAACAAATTGGTAGGGGTCTTGGGGTTCAAAAGAAGCGGGCAGGTCTGAAGTAAGAGCTTGGGTTCGGGTGGATGCCCCCTGGGTGTGGGAAGGGGCCCCCTCCATCATCTTGTCGGAGGGACGAAGAGTGATTAGTGGTGTATGTACGTACGTATGTGTGTACGTATGTGTGTACGTATGTGTGTACGTATGTACTTATGTATGTTTTTGTGGGATGGGATTGCGATCGGTCCTCCCCCTACTGCCAACGCCAACGCAGAAGAATAGGGTCATTCCAGAAACGTGCCGCCTCTTATCCGTCCAGCTTTGAGGGCCAACTGTCAACTGCCAACTGTCAACTGCCAGCTTATCCTGACCATTGGACAGCTGTTAGGGTTTTAGTTGGGCTCGGTTTTCAATTGGGAGCCCGATGGAAGGGCAGTTGGCTCTTCTGTTTTTGATTACTTTTTATCGATCGGCTGTGTTTGAGCTTATCTTGCGTCTGCGCAGTTTTTTCCCATGTCCTAGGTTTTGGGGGCTAATTCATGCCGTACGAGTTGCGCAGAAGTTTTCTCTTAGCCGCACAAACGCAATGAAGTCGAAAACATGTAATAAGCTGGTGGTGAGTGACTGGAAGTTTATAGCTGATCGTTGACAGTTGGCAGTTGATGTTGGTTGGCGCTTTTATTAAGTGAGGCGCTACAGGGTGGCTTCTTCCCTCAGTCAGCTTTTCGTTGGCGGTTTTGACGGATAGCAGTTGGGATTCGTACGAACATCTTCCGGGAGAAGAGCATAGTCGGGAGCTTTGGGTGGTGTAAAAAGTGATTGTTTTGTTTGGCCGTTGTTATTATCATAACATTGGATCCAGGTGCCGATGGTCATAGCAGTTAACAAACGTGGCGGTACGTACGGCGGTACGAATACCAAACTAACTTAAACCGAGACAAGCCAATCCCCCTGGGCCTCAGCAAGGATCCTCTCGCAGCAACACAGCAGCTGCTAGCCGCCAGCCAGCACCTCAATACGCTGCGATGTTTAGCCGTGTTTGTGGCGTGTGGGGAAATTCACACCGCGCTTTCGTTAGGGATCCTGCCAACCCAACATCATTATCATTATCGCTATAGCATCAATCATAGTATCATCAGCTGCAGAATGATTATCAATTGCAGCATAATCATTAATTGCAGCATGCTCAGCAGCAGCAGCATACTCAGCAGCAGCAGCAGCAGCAACAACCTTATCACCAGGAGCAGCAGCAGCATCTTTACATCCTCACGCAGCGTCGCAACAAGGCAACAAGGCTGGCCATGCAACCCTTCCAGAACCCCCTGGCCACCGCACCCCCCACATCAACCCTGGGGCCATGATGGGCCTTATGATGGTGGTGGTGGTGCTGATGGTGGTAATGCCGGTGGTTGTGGTGGTTATTGTAGTTATTATTGTGGTGCCTATGTGGGCGCCGCCGCTGTCTTCCGAAACCTGGCGATGAAGAACCCCATAACGTCATCCGCCCCTTCCTCCTCCTCCTCCTCCTCCTCCTCTCGTAGTCCGGTTGGGCCTCCTCCTCCTGCTGCTTCCCCTCCTCCTCCGCCTCCACCTCCGTGATCTGCATGATCCCCTCCCCTCCCCCGCTCTTCACCACCACTGCTGATATGCCGCCCCTTCCCCCCTCCCGCCTCCTCCTCCTCCTCCTTCCCGGGCTGTTGCGGTTGCAGCTGTAACGCTTCCGCGGGCCTCGTCTCCCCCATCTCGCCATCTGGTGGCATCGGCGACTGCGCCATCCTCCTCCTCCTGCTCCCCTGCAACCACCCGGGGTCGAACCGCTGCACCTGTGCATAGCCACCGGTGGGGCAGATAGACAGACAGGCCGACAGCCGGTTAGCAGTTATCTATCTATCCATCTATCTATCCATCTATCTATCTATCTATCTATCTATCTATCTATCTATCTATCTATCTATCTATCTATCTATCTATCTATCTATCCATTTACTCATACATATCTTAAGTTCCTAGTTAGGATCTCGCGTTTCTGATCACCATCATCTTGATCATCTGACGGCGGGGAACCAACCCAAAAGATATTTTGTGCAATGTTTGATGTTTGGGGATTTTGAAGGCTGTAGAAGTTAGAAGATCCCCACAGTTTCAGACTGACTGACTGACTCGGGGCCGCCGTACATGCCGTACGCCGTCCCCCCCCCCCTTGGGACCCACCAGCGCCGCCTCCCGCTCGGACAACCACCGGTTTCCCGACTCTGGGTCGGCCCCCGTAAGGCCCGTAAGGCCCAACAGCGGATCCGCGGGGAGCAACTCCAGGGAACCCGAAAACCTGGGACGAAAAGTGAGAGTAGGGCAGCGGCGTATGGCATTTGAAAAGAACGTTTTGATTTATAGCCTTGTTTTGTTGGATTTCCCAACTCCTGGTTGTAAGGTCTTTTGCGGTCCTCCTCCTCCTCCTTCAACAGCTAATATGATCAGTAATATTATTTTCGGTCGGGTCGTGTGGTGAAACCAAAGCTCAGTTGGGAACACTCAAAAATATTAATTGCAAAATCCTCTTTCAGAAAATTCAGCTAATTGTCAGCAGCTAGCTGAAAAGTTGTTGTTTGTCGTTTTGCAACCGCCCAGCATACATGAAACGAGAAAGAGACATGTACGGCAAAACTTGCCGTACAGCAAAACGGTTCAACCAAGTGAATGTGTCGACCTGTCAGCGATCCTGTCAGCGATGCTCATCAAGTGGATTCATCAAGAGTACATTCAGACCATATTGCATTCATTGGAAGACAACGCACTCACCTGTCCAGAGCCCATGCCACGTTGGCCTCATTCTCATCTGGGTTTATCGTACACGTGCAGTACACCAACTCGCCACCAGGCGCCAAGAGTTGTACGGCAGTGTACAGCAAGGACCGCTGGTAAGCCGCAATCCCTCGGAGCTTTACTTCTCGCAGTGTTATGTCGGTGTGTATGTACGTACGTATGTATTTACGTATGTACGGCATGGCGGGAGGGACAAACAGGACGGGGAAACGCATTTCGATTTACACGAGGTAACTACAAGCACAGCACGCATCGCATGGCGCAACTAACCTAACGTGATGCCGTACACCCCATGTGAAGGGGACTGCACCACTGAGCAATGCGAGAGGCAGACTGGAAGAACTGGAAGCGATAGACATACAGACTCGGGGACATAGAAACTGCGGACGTAACGCTCCCTTGTTCCAGCTCAAGCCGTACATTCACTTTAGCAAATGCCGTACATACGTACGTACGAACAAGCCGTATGTGCTTACCTGTTTTAAGCTCCAGGCGTGCAACAGCCGGGGTCGTAACCCCAAAGCGGAGCACGGCGGGTCGAGGAGGATGTAATCGAAGGTACCCGGCGGGTAGGGAGGGGGACCGAAAGGAGCTTGCTGAAAATGGGAAGGGGAGGAGGGAGGGGAGGCGAAAAGTAGTATCACTCGTGTACGGCAGCTGCGGCGTGTACGACAGTAGCGGCAACATGTACGGAAACAGCGGAGGCGGGTGCTGTTGGTGTGGCGATTACGGTAATGGTAGTGGTGATGAAACTCTTGCTGCCTCTGAGCTTTCTAAATTAGGACACCATGGACCTGCGACCTCCTGCCGTACAAGTCACCGTACACGCCGTTACCTGCTCTCCTTCTCCGTATGTTTTGACTTTGACTTTAACTTTGACTTGTGGACCAGTGGAACCTTCTTCTCCTGTGCCGACCGCTTCCCCCTCATCGCCAGCTTCGCAGATGTTTCCCCCATGCTCCTCCTGTTCCGGCGCAACGGGGGTAAATAATTGGCCTCCGCCTTCGCCTGCTCCTTCTTTCCGAACTTGGACTGCAGCCTGTACGGCATGTACGGCATCTCCCTGATACACCTCCACACATCCCCCCACGTCCATGTCTGCTGCCAGTGACTTAATTTCGGATACCTGCGTAGGTGGATAAACAGACAGACAGACAGACAGACAGACAGACGCGTAGGCAGGCAATACACAGAGTCACACACACACACGCGCGCGTACATAGACGCACATACAAACAAACTTGACAACCGAAAAAACCACCACAGACGATGGGAAGATGCGCTTGGGAGGCGTCCAAGCAAAAATGGCCTCAGCAGTTGATGATGCCCAAGTCCCTGGACAGCCCTGCCGTACCTTGCTGCCCAACCCGCCGTACCTTGGCTGCCGTACAATCTATTGCCACCACCTTTCCCTGCCCCCCCATTATCTGGGCCAGCAGTGTGGTCTTCCCCCCTGGAGCGGCGCACATGTCCAACACCGTGGAGCCTGGAGGGGGGGAAAGAACCTGTGGTGGAGTTGGGGGAGTTGGAGGAGTTGGGGGCGGCGGAGAAGGCGGAAAAGGTGGAAAAGGCGGAGGAGTTGGAGGGAGGAAGCGAGGTTATTCAGGCCTCAGGACGCAAACACATACACAAATACACACATGCAATCTCACGGACAATAATGTAGCCATGTACCCTTTCAAAAGAGTGCGCACACATGTCCGTATTTATGTCCTCCATTGTGCCGTACTCACCATTGCAGCCACGATGCTGGGCAGCGCCTGAAGCATCATCTCGCCTCTCAGGATACCTGGGCGGGCGGGAGGTAGGGGAAATAGGTTGAGCTGCTCAGCCATAGACTGACAGACAGACAGACAGACAGACAAATACACGGACTGGCAGGCTGACAGACAGACAGATGAGCCATTGCCAGTAATATTTATAAGGTACAAAATGCTCAGAAAGCTTATTCTTAAATTTTACTTACCTAATGGCTTACAAACATTGTGCGTGCAGTTTGCAATAACATTGCAGCTTCTAACCAGACCTCGATGTTGGATGAAACATGGACGAGCATGATGGGGCTGAGACACAATTGCTCTTTGCGCAACAGAGCGCAACCCGGCAGGGACGTTTGAAACAAGAGGCGCTTTGCGGCCGGGACCGAAGCGCGGTGTTATAGAATAAAAGAAAAACGCGGTAAAATGCAAATCGCAGAAGTCCGGACGATGTGAAGTGTGAAGCAGCGGCGGCCGGAAGGCGGTTACAAAAGTTCACACTGACGGAAATCGATCAAGACATATGGATGTGACGCCCGAAAAAATGGCAAGCAAAGTAGAGAAATAAGTTAAGAAGAGCTAGTAATAAAATATAGAACGTTGTATTCGAGAACTGCAGGAAGAGAGCTGTAAGATTCCGCAAGATAAATGCCAAAGCGTTCACAGAGAGACGAGGGAGAGGAGGGAGAGACGAGGGAGAGACGAGGGAGAGACGAGGGAGAGACGAGGGAGAGACGAGGGAGAGGAGGGAGAGGAGGGAGAGGAGGGAGAGGAGGGAGAGGAGGGAGAGGAGGGAGAGGAGGGAGAGGAGGGAGAGGAGGGAGAGGAGGGAGAGGAGGGAGAGGAGGGAGAGGAGGGAGAGGAGGGAGAGGAGGGAGAGGAGGGAGAGGAGGGAGAGGAGGGAGAGGAGGGAGAGGAGGGAGAGGAGGGAGAGGAGGGAGAGGAGGGAGAGGAGGGAGAGGAGGGAGAGACGAGGGAGAGGAGGGAGAGACGAGGGAGAGGAGAGGGAAGAGGGACAAAAGGGAGAGGAACACGTTAATGTTGCTTGTATTGCCGTGTTTTGTCTTTTCCGACAACCAAGTTCCCGGGATCTTCCCAACGCATCCCAGAAAACATGACACAACGTGAAGCAGCAAACATAGAACACGTCTAAAAGGTCAAAACATCGTACAAACATAGAACGTTGTGCTCGAATACTGCAGGTAGAGAGGTGTAAGAAGTTAATTGTTCACATAACAGGAAGCACATCTGCAACATTAATGTACCCTAAGTCGTCCAGGAAGACAACGCGACGGAGAGGACAGAGGTGTTTGGAAAAAGGGACACGAGAGAGCGAGAGGAGGGACAGCTGGAGGAAAGGGACAAAAGGAGAGAGAGAGAGGAAGGGGAGGAAAAGTTAGCTCGCATTCCGAGAAGGAAAAGAGCGAAAAAAAAGAAAGGGACAAGATGAGGGTATGATGGAGGAGGGAGAGAGCACAAAAGGACGAAGAGGACAGGGAAGAGAGAAAGGATAAGGAAAACAACATTTTCATGTTGCTTGTATTACCGTGTTTGTCTTTATTACAGACTACAGAAAACTTCAAGATCTTCACATCATGTCCCAGGATCACCCAAACACATTCCAGGCACCCCAGAGAACAAGTCGTCGGCCTTTCGGCAAGTCCTGGTAGTGTGTGAAGTTTGAAGCTTTCCATCGGTTATCGCACCTCATTCTTCGACTCTCCGGGCGCGTACCACACATCACCCGACCCATCACAACATAAGCTGCAGCACCCTCAACCGCAACCACTTCACAGCTAGACAATACCCCTCTGTTGGGCAAGCCTACATACGTACGCGTAGCGTGTGGTTTGCCTCCTTAATATCGTTTATTCATATCCCGAGCCTTCGAGAAATAAGATAATGCGCTAACATGTTTTACATTTAGCAAGGTCAGTTGCATTTAAAAAGGTCATATGACCCATTGTCCGGTCTGCTTGCTTCTTCTGTTTCTTCGATACTATTCCCATTCATTACTGTTTACAGATGACTAAATAGTTAAATGACCTACTTAAGTAACAAACTATTTATATAGTCGAAATTCTATACGACAACACGTGGATAACTTGCCGTACACCGTACACGTACCGTTACAGGACGGTACTTCGTACAGTCGACGCTCCATTTGCAATGCCAGGCCTTCCTGCGCTCGAAATAAGGCCTTTCGACCTGTCGCCGCCCTACCCAAACCCAAGAAGACACGATCCGACCGCCTGCTGGTGTTGCTACTGCTCGTACTGCTACTGCTCGTACAGCTACTGCTGATGTCGCTGCGGTCTAAGTCGTCTTCATTACTGCGGAAAGTGGCGGCCTCCAGAGGACGTACAGTAGTCGTACTGCCATTAGCAGCAGCAGTAGCGGTAGCAGCAGCAGCAGCACTAACACTCGTATTGTTGTTGTTGTTGATGTTTGTGGTGGTGGTGATGTTTGTGGTGGTGGCGGTGTGCAATGACGGCCCCTCCGGTCCGCTTGTCATCGTTCTCTTCCCCCTCGTCCTCTTCACCCGCGCCTGCTGCCCCTGCGCCCAGGCGAGGGGTACGGACCCATCGGGTGCCACCACAGCACCCCGACTGATCCCCACGGCTAGCCGGGAAACAGAAACAGCAGTAGCAGTAGCAGCAGCTGTAGCTGTAGCAGTAGCAGTAGCTGTAGCAGTAGCTGTAGCAGTAGCAGTAGCAGCAGTAGCTGAAGCGGAGGATGGTGCCTCCAGGTCTCCGGAACCATCCCGATGCTGACCACTCCAATGATGACCCACGGGTCGCTCCAGGGCGGCGCTGACGGCTACCAGGTCGCCGGCGGAGATTCCCGCGGATGCCGCCAACATGCCTGGCGCGTACACGTGCGCTCCCTAAGCAGTTAATTTAGTTGGACAGCAGTTAGTTTAGTTGGACATCAAAACACAGCATGGCAGGAGATTGATTCGGTGGTTGAGTAGCGACTGTACGGCATGACGGTCAAGGAGGTGATTAGAACGGTTAAGCCGGGAACGTTCGATTGACAGAAAGCCGTAAGGCCCTCCGTGTGTGTGTGAACGGCGAATCAGGCCAAACCAACCTCAACACCCGTCTGCCATGGTCCCCTCAATACCCACGTATATCCCCTCTCTTTTACCCTCCCCTCCCCCTCCCCTCCCCCTCCCCCCCCCCTCCCCTCCCCCTCCCCTCCCCCCCAACCCCCAATCCTGGGTTTCCCCACGCAAACCCAGCTCCCTGAAGCCACACACCTTGAGCACCGCCTCGGCAGCATACCGGTTAACAATTACCTCGGGAAGCCCTACATGTACAGCGCCGTACAGCGTACGGCAGAAAAACAATATTCCGTTTGGTGATAATATTCCGTTTGGTAATAATATTCCGTTTGGTGTTTTATCTATGTCACATGCATATTACATAAAAAAACACAGGCATGCACACCATAAAGCATCAAACGCCACCCCACCCCACCCCACCTTCAAGGTGGGTAATCCGTACCGCCGATCTCCCACACACATCCCTAACCGCCACGCACCTGGATCCCACTCAATGTCGTACGGTCCGCTGCCGTACAACATTAAAACCCCCGGCAACCTTGGATGCAACCGCAGCAGTGGCGGTTGATGCGGCAGTTGCGACTGTTGCGGCGGTTGGGAGTGATCCAGATCCAGATTATCGTTTTTCACCGTTGTGGTGACCGTTTCAGTGATGACGACGACCTGCTTCTCGTCAACCGCCGCTCCCTTGACGACCTGGAGCGTTTGAGATCGCTGCTGTTGTTGCTGCTGCTGTTGTTGCTGCTGCTGTTGTTGCTGCTGCTGTTGTTGCTGCTGCTGCTGGTGTTGCTGTTGTTGCTGATGCTGCTGGTGTTGCTGGTGTTGCTGATGTTGCTGTTGCTGGTGTTGCTGGTGTTGCTGTTGTTGCTGGTGTTGCTGGTGTTGCTGTTGCTGGTGTTGCTGGTGTTGCTGTTGCTGGTGTTGCTGCTGTTGTTGCTGTTGTTGCTGGCGTTGCTGGTGTTGCTGATGTTGCTGTTGCTGGTGTTGCTGTTGCTTCCAGAGCTCCTGTCGCAGCCTCTTCATGACGTCCTGCGTGCGGAGGAGAAGATTCGCAGCAGCTGGTTGGAGGTGAGCCATTACGGGTGGGGAGAGCCATTACGTGGTGCGATGTGTGATGTGCTGTAATGTGATATGTAGTGTGATGGCGTATGCCCATAAGCTCTGTGTTGCATAATGATATGTATGTATGTATGTATATAGGTTTGGCAGCAACTTCCATCTTAGGTAAATGATTGAATGACAGGTGCTATAAGGTAAATGATTGAATGACAGGTGCTATAATCAATCCCTCAAAATCATCATCATCATCATCATAATCGGTGCATAACCTCACAACCTAGCATTGACGACGTAGGGCTGAATTCAAGCCGCGCTAAACCTCAGAGCGAGCCGTTTGTTCGATAGCGTAGCGGCATATAGTTGCTTTTGCCGTACCTGCGGTCGTGCTCGCAGCGTGTTGACTCGTAGACTCGGTGTTAGGCTCGGCCTGGAAAGGGCAGCTGACATTGCAGCTAATCGGCTGGCCCCGAAGCAGGCCGTAAAGTAGGCTTCAACCTGGTATGACCATTGCAAGAGGGTAATCGATTATGTGACTTTCAAGCCAAGGTGACTTGCGTGCGTGACTCGTAGACTCGGTGTTAGGCTCGGCCTGGAAAGTGCAGCTGACATTGCAGCTAATCGGCTGGCCCCGAAGCAGGCCGTAAAGTAGGCTTCAACCTGGTATGACCATTGCAAGAGGGTAATCGATTATGTGACTTTCAAGCAAAGGTGACTTGCGTGCGGGTTTGGGTGGGATGCTCGACATGATTCATGGTTGTTGCATAGTATCTCTGGTATCTGGGGACTAAGGTTGCATGCTTCGAAGATGACGTTTGAGAATTGAATGAGAGGCGTTGCAATGGTCCATCCTGGCCAGAATGTAAAAGAAAGACTAATGCCAACGAACTGTTTGCCATGCCACGACGGATGCAACATTTCCAAATAGGAAGCAAAAAAATGCCTCCTAATCTGAGCGTACCGCAGGTTCCCAGCGAACTCGTGAATGAGCGCCGCAACACTGTTGATTCATGTTGGAAATGCGCGTTGAAGCCGCCAATCGTCGAGTTTACCTCGTAATGTTACACTATTCGCTCAACAGATGGATGCACGAAAGCGCCTGAGGGCTTGCGTTACCGGAAGAAAATACTATTAAGCCTAATAGGGTTGCCATTCGCCGCGGAATAGGCAAGTGCCAAGCCTCGTAACTATCAGGCCACGAATCCAATTTAAATTCATGTGACCGGGATTAACTGTCCATGGCATAAACGCGCGATCAGATGCGGAAAAATGATATATACCCGGCGTCGGTTGTCGGTTGGTCGGTGAAGGACATGTCAGTTGCTAGATTCCCCGAACCTTGACCAAAGGTATTCTTTTGGTGCCATGGTGCTTTGTTACTGAGCACGGCCCAGTTGGTTGTTTTGGTGGTCCTCAGTGAAATGAACCGTTGGAGAGTGGTGGAGCGACTCGCAAAGAGGTCGGCAAATCCGGTGGGTCCTGCGGGTCCGTACCACAGTACCCGCAGCCGAAATTCGGCTTACGGCCCCGGCTGCGGGACCCAAACGACCAAAATTCGACCAAAAGACGTGATTTGCAGCCTCTATTACGGCCCGTAGGGCCGCGCGCTAGACTCGAACTCTGTGTTTGACTTTGTAAAAGACTGTCACGACCACCGTTTCACAATTCGGTGACGGTTATCAATGATAAATCACAGAAATTATTAAATTTCTAGCGTCTGTACCGATGACTTGCAGCTGCCGCAGCACTCGACTTGGTCAATTGTGGACTTTGGCATACCAAGTATTGGTCCCATGTCGCCTATCCTATACATAATCTTCAGCATTATTGCTTGTATTTTCAGCATGCTTTCTAACTGCTGACCGCGGCATGTCGGCGGCATCTCGCCGGGGAACGAAGGAAACACGTGCAGAAATCTCCAGCGGTCGACAGCGCACCTTGGCCGGCATGCTGAACGGTCGTAAAGCCACTGCTGAGCCCCCAGCAACAGATATCGAGGCGGAAGAGAAGTTACTTGGGCCATCGGGCAGCGCCGGTGAAGCTCCAGGTCTACTTTTCCCAGCACCACCACCTCCCAACTCCGGAAACGTCAGCACCGTGGCCCTTCCTCCACAGAAGAAAAGGCGCACTCAAGCCAACACCGCCGCCACCGGTCCCACTCAGCAGCCAGCACCTCTCCTGCCCCCGCCACCCCCAACACCACCGGTCCCACTCAGCAGCCGGCAACACTCCTGCCCCCGCCACCCCCAACACCACCGCTCCCGAACAGCAGCCGGCAACACTCCTGCCCCCGCCACCCCCAATGCCACCGCTCCCGAACAGCAGCCAGCAACTCTCCTGCCCCCGCCACCCCCAACACCACCGCTCCCGAACAGCAGCCGGCAACTCTCCTGCCCCCGCCACCCCCAACACCACCGCTCCCGAACAGCAGCCGGCAACTCTCCTGCCCCCGCCACCCCCAACACCACCGCTCCCGAACAGCAGCCGGCAACACTCCTGCCCCCGCCACCCCCAACACCACCGCTCCTGAACATCGCTCCGAGCGAGCATGTGATAACGGTTCCCAGCAGTCGTTATTACCAGATCTCGTCCCTTCATGCTTTTGTCGTACATCTGTCCAGGGTCACTTCTGGTGGAGCTTAAAATGTCTGTAAGCAGGTAACGCTTTCAAATCAACTAACACACTTCACTGTACACGCATTATGCAAGGCTTGGCCGTTTCATGCTTGAAAACAAACCAAGGACGTTCTATGAATGTATATGTAAACATTTTTAGCCCGGGATACGCTCGCTTCCATATTTCGTGGGGCGTTGCACATTCAACATAGCGCCGTACAGGTACCACTATGGACGGCTAAACGTTTCAAATGAATAAAACTTTTTATCGTGGGCCTAATGATAAATTAATACCAAGCAGATCTACAGATGCAGTTTTTGTACGCATGCCCTGGAAGCTGTTGGATTCTATGTACAACTCCATAGCGGAGCACAGCGTCTTCTGTGCACACCAGTACTATGCGGATTATCATGATCGCATCAATTATCTCTGACGCCTGCTGAAATGTTTTTCCTCCTAATCATTTTACTCGTACGGATACCGTCGGACACTTTCGTGTTTGCACGCGAATTGCATCAGGCTTTGACACAGCCTGCAAGGCAAGATCAAAATGGCATCAAAACTGTGCAATGTAACAGCGGCGTGGGGCTCGTGGAGGCATTTGCTGACCCGACAGTCCAGACCGCTCTGATCGTGGCTGACATTGTTTTGTCCGCCTCGGACTTCGCGGCGCGCGCCTCTCCAATCCGCCTGGAGCGCAATTTTACTATCCTTGGCGCTTATGCGCCAAAGGAGCAGTGGGTCCTGCTGGACTTCAGTTACATTCGCGGACGGGTGCGTAGGCATGCTTGCATGCCTTATCACCTTTCCTTCCCGCCACCCCATTGCAGGCTTGATGAGTTAGTGAAAACACCCTTGGGACAAGCTTAAGCTCTCAGCTGCCAGCGGCGCACCGCTCGCGTGCATGTGATGACCACCAGGGGAAATGTTGTTTATCTTCTTGCCATTACCTTTACTCACATGACGCTCACATACATGTAACGATCGCACACACGTATGGGGACTTAGGATAAGGGGGTGCCTTCCCTCATACAACCCCAACCACCATCCCAACCACCATAATCCCAGCCCTACCAGTGCCGTAGAAAAGGCGCTCTTGCTTTGCTTCTTCATATTGATCACACACCCCCACATGTACTTACCAACCCGCGCCCGGGCGGGGCCCCGCCGCACTGCACCTGCAGCCCCCATACACTTACATACACTCCGCACGAGTCTGCAGCCCGCTGTAACAACTATACACACATGGCTGATGTGCGGTGTTTTCCTTTCCTCCGTGGCTTTTAGGCGTTGTAGTATTGCCCTTGGGCCTTCGGCTCGTATGGGTAGTCTTACAGGTATGGGGTCACGCACCCCCAACCATGTAACACACACATATATGTATGTGTGTATGTTACAAGTTACAAGTGCCGCACGAGTGCGGGGGGTTCCGTCAAAGCCGGGAGGCCATGGACTATATGTATTGAAAGTTTGATATACCGTACGACCGACGGCGGTTTGGGTCCTGCCAAATAGACCCCTCCTCATCCAGTCGCCCAACATCCGTAGAGATAGATCAGCCACCACCACGATCTCAGCATGCGAAACTTAGACCATCAACTAGACCTCATCTCCACACCTCAGCAGCGTTAGTAAACCTAGACCTCCCGAACAATGCCGGGGGTCTGACCAGGAATCGAACCCGGAACCTTCATATACACAAAGGCGCCACCAGACCAGATGTGTATGTATGTGGCAGTTGGGTTTACCCTAAACCCTAAGTTGGGTTTACCCTAAACCCTAAAATCCTGAAACCCTACAGTATGTATGTGGCAGTGTATGTGGCAGTAGCAGTCCATAAACGGTTGCTGTATATACAGCAACAGTTTATGGACTGGTCGTACCCATGAGCCCGCTGCGGACGATAAGCCACCCTAAGAACGTATTTATTACACACACACACACACACCTCAATGAGTACTTTGCGTATATCAGCTGCTGTCGTTTAGTACGGCAAGCATACACAAGGGTTACGTTACATGCTCTCTCTAAGTAGTAAAAATCTCGCTCTGTCGCCGCTGGCATTCCCATCATCTCCAGAGGCAGGCCCCCGTTTTCGTTCATTCGCCCGACAGCTACAGCTGCAGCAGTAACTACAGGGGGCAGCACACTAGGCTCTGGAGCCCACTATAACAATCGCACATACACACTTAGCGCCTTGTAGTCATCACATTCTAGGATTATCATGTCCAACCAGAACAATGCATGCTATGCTATGCCTACCAACTCATAGGGGGGATAACAGCGCCTAACTTCTTGGGCATATATGCCCCTCGTGAATGCAGCACACACACGCACACGCATACACCCTATCTTTCTATCTATCTATCTATCTATATTTACCTAGCTAGCAATCTAGCTATATCTATCGAAGCGCCCGCCCAGCGATCCGTGCATGTACGGAAAGCCAAACCCGCCGGCACTGCTCCGGAGGATTTATCCGCCATCCCAAACCCCGACCCTGTCCTCAACCCCCAAACCCCCAAACCCCGACCCCCAACCCTGTCCTCAACCCCCCTACCCCAATCCCTCATCGTCACCAGGTGGTCCTGTCCCCGGGCGTGACGTTCAGCCTATCCCAGCTGGTTATCGACGGGGTCAGGAAGGGGCCGTACTTCCAGGTAGCTGTGAGTGTGTGGGCGAGTGAGTGGGCGAGTGAGTGGGCGAGTGAACGTGTTGTGTTGTTGAGAGAGTGAGTAAGTGTAGAGTGTTATGTGGCGTACTGCTGGGACCTGCTGGTGATGGCTGGCTGCACGCCATCGAATCAAATGCCGCGCTCGCCTGCTGACGTGCTGTGCCGTGCTGTGTAGCTGCTATACGGGCCTGTATCTACCTAGCTACGTACCTGCCGCCTACCTAACTACAAGGCTACTTACCTGCCTGCTTATCAGTTGCCTTCTGCTGCTGGGATCCCTGGCCACGCATTCTGCATTTGGCTGGAGCTCAGATCAATGCGCTGAGCTAGCTGAAGACGCCAGCTGGTGACGGGCTAGCAGGGCTGCTGGCGCATGCATGCACCGCATGCGCTCTAGATCTGGTCGGCCGCTCGGTCTCCCCTAGCACAAGCAAGCTTAAGCCCGCCGCCGCGTATATAGATGTCATTCCCCACGCACATACAACTAGTTGTATGGCAGTACTACCATACAACTCCTACCTGCATAAGCTTTAATTGCACTCTTATTATCTTTATTACCAGAGCTAAAAGATGCTTTGATTATGCCGCCTCTTTGATACTGTTGTGCATGCATGCTGCACCTTACCACTGACCACTGACCACTGACCACTGACGACTTACCACTGACCACTGACCACTTACCACTGACGACTTGCTTGCAGACCCCCGGGATGGATATCATAATCTACATGCCGAAGGATCCCACCATGCCGTACGCATACGTGCTGGCCTACAATTGCGCCTACATACAACGTGAGATATATATAGTTCATATGTACATATATGTACATATATTACTACATAAATGTATTTACTGTTTACCGGAAGAGCAGAAGTTCATGCAAGGGATCGCCACTGCGATCCAGCTCTCGTACGACAGTCGCACAGAACTAGCAGCCTTAAAGGCTTTAACCGCTACATTCCGTCGTACCCCGTACTGCTATAATGAGCCAACAATCGATTCAACATATCGCTCGTCGGTACCACTAACTAATATTAATACCACAGTGTGTTGCTGTCTCTAAGCATGTATCTCGGTATGTAAATCTGCTCTCTGATGGTAGGTAGACTATCTAATACTAACAAATGAACACCTACACAAGCAACACTGACGTACAGACGTGTGCACGCAGGTACATGCCTTCCAGACTCGGTGATCTTGGCTTCATCCGGCAGCATCCGTCGCCCCACAGAGGTGCAACCAGGCAAGCAGCTTTCAGACCGGCTACCATTGTGGCAGCCCTGCGACCCCGACCCGAAGGCGCACGCACTTCGACGGTGTTGGCCCAAAATAGGAATGTACTTCGACCAGGCTGGCTACGGTGCCGATCTTGTAGGCCCAGGCGACTCACCCATGCCGAACAACTACATCATATGGACCTATCAAGTTTATTATTTGGTGAGGAACTTATTATAGTTTTAGTAGCTGGCTGCACGATGTACTACAGTACACCAGGATGGTGTACAGCAAGGTGAAGGGGGGAAAGTACGAACATCTTCGCAATGTATGTATGTATGTATGTATGTATGTATGTATGTATGTATGTACTGGCTGCCGTTCTCACCACACCAGCGTGTAGTACATGATGTACTACGGGATGGTGTGTCCGCGACATGACCCTGATCGTGTTAAGAAACGGAAGCTGCTGCGGTGTCCTTTTGCGATGTCCTGTGTGCCAGTGTGATAGCAGCTAGATAACGGGTACCTGTATATTTTGTTGACGTATATAAAGACGTGCGCGCCTAGCCAGCAGCTAGCAAGTTACAATAGTTACAAGTTACGTATACAGACCTGCCCACCTAGCCAGGAAGCCAGCAGGCATATCTGATATATGCTTTCAAAATATATATGCGGTGACGGGTGGGAATAAGCCGTCCCAGCCGACCACACATATATACATACGCTCACGCTTCATGTTCGTATTACATACAGTCATGTAGGCAGGGTGGGTGCCTCGCAGATTTTGTTTTGCCAGGCCAGTTGGTACGACGGAAAGACATGCTGGTGGTTATTAGACCCCACATCACACGTACATCTATCTATCTATCTGTCTATCTATCTATCTATCTATCTATCTATCTATCTATCTATCTATCTATCTATCTATCTATCTATCTATCTATCTATCTATCTATCTATATGTATATATGTACCATGATGGGCCTTAAAAATATTGAAGAGAACGCGGGACGGGGCTCGAACCAGATACAACACTCACCGTCCATAGGAGTGTGGATGGACCCCCCAATGAACGAACACCATTATCGGAGGCAAAAACGTTGCGTTGGATGCTGCTGGACCTGAAACGTTACTATCTACTGCTGAATGTCATCGAAGTCGGCTGCGCATGCATGGGTGATGAGAAGGATGAGGACGTCCCGAACCATTATTGGGCAGCGTGATCACCAGAATAACCCTCCCGAGCACAAAGATTATGCATGTGTACTCCTCCTGCCTCCTAAACCCTACAGTGCAGTACAGTGATGTCGGAGGAGTGTGGGGCCCGGGCCCCGGTGCTATGTTTCTACACGATGTTTCCTCGGGACGAAGATAACCGGACCACCACTAACAACAGCGCTAGCATTAGTAGCAGCACTACTGCTGCTGTGCCACAGCCCTTTAGTAGCACGAGTAAAAACGCCACCGGCGGACCGATCATCGCCACTAATGCCACTGCGGCTGACAACCCTAACCAGCGGAATGTAAGTCCCGGAAAGGTTTTCATGTGGGTATTGCATACATACATACATGGGTACTATGTGCTTTCCTACATGCATACATACATGCAGACACTGAAGGCTTCTGTAGTAGCTCGTACATAGTATGTACGGCACACATGACGTCTACATGGCAAGTACGTGGCAAGGCGCTCTGCCAGTATCTTGTTGAGAGGCCTTTTCACCGGTGGCCAGCAGCTACTACTACTACTACTACTACTACTACTACTACTACTACTACTACTACTACTACTACTACTACTACTACTACTACTACTACTACTACTACTACTACTACTACTACTACTACTACTAGTACTACGCAATGTGCGATTGATGGGTTGCGTGATTGCACGGAACGGGCTTTCATATGTATATGCAAATGTTCAATACAGGAAAATGCAACATACAAGTTAACATATGTTAACTTGCATGCATGCAATTTGTGAAACGCACATGTCGCGTTGCGCTTGCTGTATGATTCCCACGTCTTCACCCTACAATAACCCACCCCTATCCACCTACCCTACCTTCCACCCACCGAACGTGAATGCATACCTAGGGACCTGCGAGTGAACTTGCACTGGCGGCGCCCCGGCAGCAGCAGCAGCAGCAGCAAGATGAGGCAGCGGCTGCAGGGGCTTCTGGAGGACAGAGAGGGATTGGTGCTGGCGGGGCTGTACCGCTGGCACCTTTGTTGGGCGGCTTGCTCGGAGGTGGGCTAGGGGTAGGATTGTGTTCGGGCTGGGCAGTGTGCTGGAAGCAGGTGTTGGAGTAATGAGGGGTTGTTACGTAATAATGGGCAGTGGTGTGGGTTGCAAGCGTGATCGGGGTAGGGCAGGCTAGATGCCATACATACATACATACGTACGTGTACGGGAAGCGTTCGTTGTGCCCCCTATAGGGCCCACCTATCCTGCATGTCGCCGCATCGCACGTGCAGTGGTAGCATGGCCCTCTAGAGCAGATCTGCTTTGTCCGCTAGCTATTACTAGGGAGATATTAGGGAGATATGTTTTGTTAGGTCCTACCCAGTTGGGACTTGAATCAATCACCTTCAACTTTTGATACGGTATTTTAGCATTGCAAAACGGTCCAGCCCCAGAGCAAAGTCCTTAGTCTAGATGTACTGGTCTAGGTGCCCTCGCTGTCCGTAGTCGGTCCTAGCCGCCCACCAACTAGTCAAACATCACCATTACATCACCGCCGCTTATTTGTACGGGCTCTTGACATCACTCTTCTAAATCAATCATTTACCTGAAGAATTATAATTAGCTGCCAGTCAAGCAGTTTGTTTGTTTTTCATTGGCAAAGCCTAAGCAGTTACGAAGTACAAGTTCCGGATAAATGGGGGGGTGATACATCAAATTGATTTGCTTACAGGACTGGCGGTCATGATTGCCACATCACTGGTGGTGGTCGTGTTACGGCGGCGGCGTCGGGGGGGACTGGAAGAAACCAAATTACAGCACCAGCAGGACCAGCAGCTGCAAAGAGTGTCGTAAGTTTTTTTGGGGGCGGGGCTTACTTGGATTGTTCCGGTTGCGATGCCCGCGCATGGTATGTATGTATGTATGTATGTATAACCTGCGACACTCACTGCTGTTGCCAATAAGCACGTACGTACAAATATACATACATACGAACAACCTCTCTATCTGTGTCTGCTTTTGACTGCTGGTACCTGCAATCGATCTACCTGGTACCACCATGCATTTTTCATGCGGCGGATTGCGACGGGCAATAAATGACAGCCACTGGAATAACCTAAGTGGGCCATATAGCGGAAGCGACGGCGGCGGCTGCGGCCAGCAGCAGCAGGGGCCGTATTCCGTTATACGAGTACGGCAGTTATCATCGCTTGCACCACTGGATGATGCGGCTGCTGTGGTCGATGCCGCCCCGCCGGCAGCTGCTGCGGGGGCCGGCGGGGCCGCTGCTGCCACCTACCTTATCACCCACGCCGGCGGTGGCTGCACTATGGAAAATGATTGCCACTGCCATCGCCACCCGCAGCAGCAGCAGCCAGAGCAGCAGCAGCAGCAGCCAGAGCAGCACAAGGCCGACCTTGACGCGATCTACATGCCCGTCACGAT
Organism: Volvox carteri f. nagariensis; assembly: GCF_000143455.1. Taxonomy (NCBI): domain Eukaryota; kingdom Viridiplantae; phylum Chlorophyta; class Chlorophyceae; order Chlamydomonadales; family Volvocaceae; genus Volvox; species Volvox carteri. The sequence continues at coordinate 196,955 of NW_003307649.1, read as the reverse complement.
GAAGACACCCATGCAGGTCGGTGGGTGCATACTTAATATAACACACGGCAGGCGGCTGGCAGAGGTTAAGGCCTGGCTTCTGCTCCCGTCGCGTCCCAGCGCGTCCGGGTTCAAATCCGCCTGCCGACCTCTCGGGGTGTTTGAGAGGTGATGAAATGGGAGGTGGCCCCCCATCTTGTGGACGGTGTAGGACGTGATAAAATCAACTCGCGAGCTGACCAGGAACTAAGTTGACGCGCCGTTGATCCGCTAGATTTGGTTGGATGCTGGTGGTGAGTTGCCAAACTCAAAGAGTACACTCTGAAGTCGGATGGGGTGAATGGCTTAGGGTGCCCCTCTAGCAGGGGAGAGCAGGGAACTGCCTCGGGAAGGAGGCCACTGGTGAAGCTTAACCACCCTGTAACAACATCAACACACAATACACACGCACGCACGCAGTCAAACGCTATGTATGCATCTGCTGTAAAATGTCTTATCTCCTAGCTAGACGACGGTCCCTATCCATGTATGTGATCGACAGCTATATAGCTATAGTCGATCACATACACGCAATCTGGTAAATTGCATGGGGACCGTCGTCCGTTTTTCCCTCTCTCCCTCCCACCCACGCTCTATCTACCTATCTATCTATCTATGTAGATATCTATGTAGATATCTATATATATAGATATGTATATAGATATATCGATCTATGTATCTGTCTGGGCAGTTGTTTATGGTCTATAGATCATCATCATGGGCGCAGTACAATACACACATAGGCCTGAAAATAGATGATCTTGTAGGCGCTGCTCCATTTTACAGACATAATGCATCCGTGACACTGCTATCCTTTCATGAGACCGAACTATCAACTAACGGACTAACGGTATTCTGTACGACCAACTAACCGACCAACAGGCGGACGTCCAGCTGGGGCTATCAGACCTGGACGGGGGAGGTAGTGAGGTGCAGCTGAGTGCGGTGGTGCTGGGCAAGGGTAGCTTTGGTCGTGTGGTCGAGGGGGTGTACGGCGGCTTACGTGTGGCAGTAAAGCTGCTCAATACAGGCCTAATTTGGGAGCAGTCGGGGGGAACAACCACTGTAAGAGCCGCCACTGCCGCCGAACAGCTAGAGCAGCAGCAACAACAGCTAGAGCAGCAGCAACAACAGCTAGAGCAGCAGCAGGAGCAGCTAGAGCAGCAGAAGGGAGCCGACGGAGCGAGTGGAGGGGGCAGAGCCCGGGGGGCGTGCTGGGCGGCATTGGCGCAGGAGGTGGAGGTCTTGGCGCGATGCCGCCATCCTAACATTGTACGACTCCTGGCCGCTAGTCTCGAGTGAGTATTGCACAACAGCAGCGGCGTAGTAAGTATGTATGTAGGTGGGTATGTAGGTATGTATGTAGGTAGGTAGATAGGTAGGTAGGTAGGTAAGTAGATGGGTAGGTGTGTCTTGTCATGGTATACTAGATAGGGCGCATCACGGGATTCTGGCAACCGCCGATCGGTACTTTCTCAAGTCGAGATACAACAATATAGACACTCTTCCATTATACAAACGCGGCTGCACACACACGGACTTAAGCGGGGTCGCGTGGCGGAGTAATAAGCGAGCGAGCGAGCGAGGAAAGAGAATGTATTTATTTGCGAGCAGTGGAAATGATTTATTTATTGCAGGTTGGGGAAGAAAAGATAGGTAAGAGGTGCTTTCTGCTTGCTGCGACGAGAGAGAAAACGTTACTCAATATATGTGTGATGTGATGCAATATTAGATATATTTATCATTTAATCGATAAATAGTAAACCTACTTCTGGCTTTTTCCCAGGTTTTTCATAACCTCAAATTCTGCCGTACCGTAATTGTACATCTGCCGTCCGCACGTGTCATGAATAATACGACAAAAAGGCCACCGCATGTTTGCCTGGTGATGGAGCTCATGGACACCACCCTGGAGCGGTTGTTGTACGGCGATGGCAATGGAAAACCCGGACGCGAACTACCGCTGCCCCTGGTGCGCCATCCGGCGGGGGGATGCATGGGTGGCTTAGAAATTGTGGGGGCAGGTGATAGGTGAATCGTCTGTGAAATAATTCCGCATGTGGGTTTTCGTGTGTATGTATGTATGTATGTATGTATGTATGTATGTATGTATGTATGTATGTATGTATGTATGTATGTATGTATGTATGTATGTATGTATGTATGTATGTATGTATGTATGACGTTGATTACACTGTGGGCTGAAAAGCCGGGGGCCCAGGGCCGAAGCACAGCGCGAGGGGCGGGTGCATACGGCTGGTTAGTCTCATGCACTCCGCCCCCGGGTCAGGCCGCACGGGAAACGACGGCCGGCACGCAACAGCGCTTGTTTGGCGCTCCAACTAGACGGGATCTATGCCCGTTGGTCTCCTAACATAAACGAAGTCGCAACTGGGGGGCTCTTCCTGCCGACCGAACGAACCGAGCATCTCAGAGAGCTCGCAACCAGGACCTGGGCGACCGGGAGCCCGACGAGTCATCCCGGGCTGGGGAGGTCACCAAGCTCAAAAATCCTCATGCAAAAAAAAGAGCGCAAAGGGCTCACACCACAAGACGCCAAACAGCCTCCTGAGACTACTACCCTCCTCCGCCTCTCCCTCCCTGGGCTAGTCCAGGGGAGATAGCCCCCGTCGGGGGGGTAACACCGCACAAGTCCGCGCCCTTCCACAGCACTGGGTCTAACTTGAAAAGTACTCAAACGGGAAGACCCTGCGGCAACGCAGGGCGATCAAGCCTCCGGAAACCACAGGGGGGGAGGGTAGCCAGCTCGGCGCCCCCCCAATACCGCTCTACCAAGACGGCTGGTTCCCAAGATCCTATCTCACCTAGACGCCGCAACACGAAAAACCCGGTCTCGTACCCTGAAGAACCTAGTCCTGCACCACGCGCGCACCTTCGAGTACGGCCCCTCCTACTGGGTGCCCA
>NW_003307649.1:191631-193957 GCF_000143455.1 Volvox carteri f. nagariensis | reverse complement strand
CCCCATCCCTGATCCCGCCCCCCTCGCAACCTTTCCCCTCAACCTCCCTCTCGACCTCCCTACCACCCCCACCACCTCAAATCCCCCCTCCGCGCCTCGACACCCTATCCCCTTATCCCCTAAACTCCAGCTCCCGCCGCGTCCGCTTGACCATTAGGTCGTGATGTCCACCGCCTCCGCGCAGCACAGTGCTCCCCCGACGATTGACAGGATCGGGTGGTGGGGTCCCACTCCGTCCCAGCCCCGCCTTGGGACATTGAGCGCGGTGAAAGAGCGCAAGCGCGCCCAGAAGTCCACTACTGCCCGAGCGCGGGCGTATTCCAGGGGGGTTGCTGCTGCTGTTGCTGCTGCTGCTGCTGTTGCTGCTGCTGCTGCTGTTGCTGCTGCTGTTGCCGTCCCCGGTCCCGCGATGGGCCCCTGCGTTTGATCCTCGAGTACCGGCCCGTTCAGCGGCGGCCCCTCGTGCGGTCTCACTCCATTGGCCAGGTGAAAGAAGTCCGTTATCCGCCGCTGTTGGGGCCCTTGCGCCTGGATCTGTTGCACTTGCTCTGGCTGTTCTGTCGCGGGGTTAGCCGCCCTTTCCAGTCGTCTTCCGGCTGCTCGCAGGCAGCACCTGCCTACCTCCATAGCAGACAGGGCCGCCAGGGCGATCACATCCCAGGGGGTCTGCTCGCAGCCGGTCGGGGCTTGGACCAACCACAGCTGCTTCCGGGTGATGCCGCCTGTCGCGGCCTCCTGGGAGGGCTGTATGTGTCGGTCAATTTGCTCCCGGACAGCTTGTGCGACGGGGCACTCCCAGAAGTGGTGCATGCGTGGGGAGCAGTGCTGGTTGCTGGCGTTGCCGAACCCTCCACACCCACAGCGCTCAGGCACCATGCGGGCCAGGTGCGTGTTGCCGGGCAGGGGGATGCCGTCCACGGCGAGCCGCCACAGCGTTTCTTTGTTCTCGTTCTCCCACCGCACCCCCGACCACAAGCGGGCTTGCGTCGCCCTGAAGCGGCTTGTTTCCGCTGAGGAGGAAGGTGCCGTTTCCTGCGGGTCCAACGCTTCTTGCACAAATGCTGCCATCAAGCGTCCCCGTTTCTCCTCGGTGGCCCCGCATTGCAGCTGTGTGGCTAGGCGGACCGTCAGGCGTGTGAGTGGGACGGTTATTGTGCCGCCCGGTATCTGCCATCCGACCCGCTTTAGGATCATAGCCATCGCCTGAGTGCTGTTGGGGGTGCTTGGAGCCGCCATGTCCCCCGCCGTTGGCATCTCTGGCTGCTGCTGTTGGGGTTGCTGCTCATGCGGCTGCGTCTGTAGCTGTGGCTGCGGCTGTTGCTGCTGTTGCGGCTGCGGCTGATGCTGTGTCTGTAGCTGTGGTTGTGTTTGCAGCTGTTGTGGCTGTACCTGCGGCTGTGGCTGCGGCTGTGGCTGAGGCTGAGGCTGCGGCTGTAGCTGCGGCTGTGGCTGCGGCTGTGGCTGCGGCTGTGGCTGCGGCTGTGGCTGCGGCTGTGGCTGCGGCTGTGGCTGTGACTGCGGCTGTGGCTGCAGCTGTGCCTGCGGCTGGGGTTGCTGTTGCTGTTGGGTTTCCACTGCTCTTGCAGCTTCGAGCCAGGCCGGGTTGATAGCGCCATGTAGCGTCTTAAGGGCTGCCAGGGTCGCTGACCGGTATGACCATGTATGTATGTATGTATGTATGTATGTATGTATGTATGTATGTATGTATGTATGTATGTATGTATGTATGTATGTATGTATGTATGTATGTATGTAGGTATGTATGTATGTATGTATGTATGACGTTGATTACACTGTGGGCTGAAAAGCCGGGGGCCCAGGGCCGAAGCACAGCGCGAGGGGCGGGTGCATACGGCTGGTTAGTCTCATGCACTCCGCCCCCGGGTCAGGCCGCACGGGAAACGACGGCCGGCACGCAACAGCGCTTGTTTGGCGCTCCAACTAGACGGGATCTATGCCCGTTGGTCTCCTAACATAAACGAAGTCGCAACTGGGGGGCTCTTCCTGCCGACCGAACGAACCGAGCATCTCAGAGAGCTCGCAACCAGGACCTGGGCGACCGGGAGCCCGACGAGTCATCCCGGGCTGGGGAGGTCACCAAGCTCAAAAATCCTCATGCAAAAAAAGAGCGCAAAGAGCTCACACCACAAGACGCCAAACAGCCTCCTGAGACTACTACCCTCCTCCGCCTCTCCCTCCCTGGGCTAGTCCAGGGGAGATAGCCCCCGTCGGGGGGGTAACACCGCACAAGTCCGCGCCCTTCCACAGCACTGGGTCTAACTTGAAAAGTACTCAAACGGGAAGACCCTGCGGCAACGCAGGGCGA
>NW_003307649.1:164079-183465 GCF_000143455.1 Volvox carteri f. nagariensis | reverse complement strand
TTCAAAGGGGAGTTCTCGCGGAAGGCCGCGATTGCTGGTAAGCTCCAGCCTCCACGTGTCGGCCATTGTCGTGGGGGCCAGGAGCGAGAACTCCGTGACGTCCTGGGGACTGGGGTCTGCCCGGTATGCCCGGGTGAGGAAGTCGGCCGTGCCCTGACAGCTGAGGCCGACCGGGACGCCTCTCACCTCCCACACAATGGGCTTAGCCTGTTGCTGGTTCTTCACCAGCAGCTCCACTTCCATCGGCTCCATGTTCGAGGTCAATTGCACCCCAGGCACGCGCAATCGCCCGTTAACGATGCGCCTGGCCACTGTCAACGCTGCTAAACCTCCTTTTGGCACAAGGATGGAGAGTTCCATCACAATGTGCCGTTCCCTTCCCATCGGATAAAGCAACCGTTTTTGAATGCGCGGGCCTCCCCAACGGTTGAACTCCTGGTTGCTGCGGAAGATTTGGCCAATTGTTGCCAGAATTTGAAGTCCTAATGGACCGTATATTTGCGCGATGATGTCGCCCGTATCTGAGCCCGCTGGCCACCGGACTGTCACCACGATCGGTTCCAGTTCTAGTGTGGCTCTGTAGATAGCCAAGCCTTCATTTGTTTCGTAAAAGCCATTGACGGCCTTTATCTTTTTGGTCGGTATGGATTGCGGTCTCGCGGCTGAGGTCGGCTGGCGGCCATTTTGAACATTGCCGCGGCTAACAGCCACTGCTGGTCGCCTCTGCGACATTTTCAGGCTAATTAGATAACCATAACTACGCTCATACAATTGAGGTCGCTGTCGGTGGCCACGGCCGCGGTTGGCCGACGGTCATAGTAGCAGCTTAGTCAAGCTTGGTCTCATCCATACATGTATGTATGTATGTATGTATGTATGTATGTATGTATGTATGTATGTATGTATGTATGTATGTATGTATGTATGTATGTATGTATGTATGTATGTATGTATGTATGTATGTACGTATGTATGTGTGTATGTATGATGTGTGGGACACGGGGGTTCATATCTTCCCCTGCGGCCGCTACCTGGCAGACCCCCTGCCTTCCCCGCGGGTATTTCGGCGACCTGGAGTTGGCACCGGGGAGCGTTACTACGTACTGGACGAGCAAGGTCCTAGCTTTTCTTACCAGCCTAGCTCCCCCTCCAGGGAGGGAGCGGAACCCCCCACTAAATATGCGCGGTGATGATCTCATAGCGCATTGCATTATGCCACCTTTAAATTGCCAGTAGAGAGCATTAATTCTTAAGGTATTTGCTAAGTGGCTTGATGCACGGTGGGAGTGTCCGAATACCCTCCCTAGGTGGCCCCGCGTTTTCCCCGTGATTGGCATTACCCCCCCCGTGTAATCACGTCTTGTTACTTGTCGCGGATGCTCCTCAATGGGTGCAGGTACTGCACATCGGCATGAACATCGCCCAGGCCCTGTCGTACCTTCACCCCACTATTTTGCACCGAGGTACGAACAACACACTGTTTAACCTGATGACGACGAAGAAGAAGAGGAAGTAGCAGCAGCTAGGTGGTCTTACTTGCTACAACCCGCCGGCAGCGCAGGCTGGTAGCTGCTGCTCCCCACCCCTCGCCAGTTATTCCCCTCCCCCAATCCCTCCCTCCCGTACCTACCTACATACGTACATACGTACGTATTCTCCTCCGCCAGCCCACAAGCTGCTGGCACCTGTTTGTCTACCCACAAACCACCAAACGACGCCTACCAACCGAATAACCACGCCCACCTCCAAAACCCATTTTCCCCCCCTCACACACCAAACACACACATCCCTCCATTACACCTACCACTCCCCGCCTCTCTCTCTCTCTCTCTGCACCTCCCAGCTCTTTTCCCTTTTCTCTCCTCCTGCTCTCGTTCCGCGTGTGTCCCCGCACCAATACTTATTTGCGTTCCGGCCTCCGTACGACCTCTGTACGTACGACATTACACGCACGCAGACCTCAAACCAGCCAACGTGCTCATCGCGCAACCTGACAGTGACAAACCCATTGCCAAACTGGCGGTGAGTGATGAATACTGGTGTGTGGTAGTTAGTGGTAATGAATAGAAAGCAAGGACGTTTTATGCTATGTAGGCCTACATGGTTTAGATATATGTGCATATACTAACGCTTATCTAGGGCTGCGTTACTCATGACGGTGACGTTCTCCCGCCCTCCAAAAGCACAAATATGCCAGCACTGAAGCTTACACACATACATACACACATACATACACACATACATACATACACACACCCCAAACCCCCAACCCCCCCCCCCAAAACTCAAACCTAGGACTTTGGGTTGTCGCGACTCCGTGATACGGTCCTGATGACGCAGAACCCCGAGGTTGGCACGGTGAGGGGGGTGGGGGGGCGGGTGTGAGGGGTGTGAGATGGGGTGCGGGGTGGGGCGGGTGGGGTGCGGAGCAGTACGGGTTAGGCAGGGGGGAGGGGAGAAATAGGCAATGGGCCCGGAGTCCGGGTATGCCATGCATGTGAATTGGTCAGGAATAGTAGGAGGGAGGGGATACGTCCCCCCCCCCCCCCAGTCGCCATCCACCGCGTGGCGGGTATCGTGTGTATGTGGTACGTGGGGAATGGGAAGGGGCCGGGGTCTCATCTCACGGCGGCAGGGGGGGGAGTGTCATGTCATGTCATGTCATGTCATGTCATGTCATGTCATGTCATGTCATGTCATGTCATGTCATGTCATGTCATGTCATGTCATGTCATGTCATGTCATGTCATGTCATGTCATGTCATGTCATGTCATGTCATGTCATGTCATGTCATGTCATGTCATGTCATGTCATGTCATGTCATGTCATGTCATGTCATGTCATGTCATGTCATGTCAACCCCCCCAGGCCTGCCTGCTATCTCGCACTGCACGGCGCTGCACTGATGGCAGTCACGCACTCTTTCCGTACACATCCGTACACATCCGTACATTAGGTCTTCACGGATCTGAGCTCCACTTCCGACCCGACCGTTGCATTTCCATAGTACAGGTGTCGTACAGGCTACAGTGGCAACAGGGCCGTTGACCTCAGGTCCCGCGTCTTTTGCTTTCCTGATATTGTTCCGTACTGCCATTTTGCCGTACAGGCGCCGTACATGGCTCCTGAAATCTTCGACCTTAGGAACAACATTTTCACCGACCGAATGGTGAGTACTTGTTGGTCCGTGCACGCGTGTGTGTGTATGCATGTATGTGTATGTGTATGTGTATGTATGTTACATATTTGCCTGGCCGACACTGACTGGGCCATCTAAATGTACCCACCGGGGAGACCAACGAAGCACTCTGCTCCTGTTGCGGAGGGTTCTATTGTTCAACCGTTGCCTACTGCATCGGTTGGAATCGTAACCGTTCTCCCTCACGGCGCCGTCACCTGTTCGAATCCGCTAGCCAGCGACATACACCCGCGCAGAGGCCAAGCAACCCCCATTCCACCGAAAGCGCGTGCTCTACAGCTGCGCAACCTACCAATGCACTCACACCGGCGCCAATCGCCACTCCATCCCTGCGAAGACGACGAAGACGAGGAAGAAATGCTGTAATAGGATGTTAACGAAGCGACCACCATTTCACTGTGCGACGAGCTGTCTGTGTATGTATGTATGTATGTATGTGCGTGTAGTAGCGGTGTGGGCGTCACCGTCAGCAGCGGAAAACGCTTCAGTTGCCCGAAGTCGATCCACTTGCAGTGCCAGCACTGCAATATGGTGATGTAAGGAGGACCCCAAGACTCCTAGAGACTTACAAGATGTGTGATGTGTCATCATCATCATCATCATCATCATCATCATAATAATAATAATAATAATAATAATAATTAATAATAATAATAATAATAATAATATCATTAAATAAAATATTAGCGTTAATATTTACATGAAATGTAAAATGTGCGTATGTGAAGCGAGCCAGGAAACGCCCTCGGCCTTCATTATGGACGAAGCATGGACGAAGGTGAGGGCAGCTGCGCCGGACGGTCAGTTGGATGAGGAGGGGTACCCAAGTAAATACGGCTGCAGGCTGTCGGCTGCAGCACGTTACCCTCTCCTCTCCGCTCCCCCCCACCCTCCTCCTCGTACACACACCCTCACCATCACAGTCCCCCTTCGGCTCGGCCCTCCATGTACGGCATGTACGGCATGTCCTCCATCCAGGACATCTACGGATTGGGCGTAATCCTGTGGGAGATGCTGTCGTACAAGAGGCCATGGGAGGGACTTAATGTCGTACAGGTTAGTTGGACATACATATTGGCATGTAGTGCAGGTATATGGATGGATGGGTGGATGGGTGGATGGATAGGCAGGTAAGTAGTCAGGCGGCGAGGTTATTGACCGCCAGGTAGGTAGCCAGGTAGGTAGCCAGGTAGCACGAACGGCGTTTTAAGAGTTCAAGGTAGTCAAGAGCCCTAGGGAAGCCCTAGTTTAAGTAACAGGTACACCTCCTCTCACCCCCCTCCCGCTCTCTCCTCCCCTCCAACCTCGCACCGCGACACTGCTACTCGCCAGTTCCAATCCCATGCAGTGTCGTACACATAACGTGTTCGTTATCATGTGGATTTGCAGATCGCCTACCAGATTGCGCTTATGAAGGTACGGCTTCCGCTGCACCACCTGTCCGACGAGCGCTGTCCCCGCAAGCTTAAAGCGCTCATCTGGGACTGCTGGGACCCGGACCCGGCGAGGCGGCCCGCGGCGGCGGAGGTGGTGAAGGCGCTGGCGCTGGTGCAGGAGGTGGGGGGATACACCGGTGATTGGGTAGTTACAAGTTACAAGTCTCAAGTGCTGCACAAGTGCGGGGAGGTCCGTCAAAGCCGGGAGGCCATGGACTATATATATTGAAAGTTGATTACACCGTACGACCGACGGCGGTTTGGGTCCTGCCAACTAGACCCCGCCTCATCCAGTCACCCAACATCCGTACAGACAGCCATCAGCCATCACCACCATCGCAGCATGCGAAACTTAGTCCATCAACTAGACCTCATCTCCACACCTCAGAAGCGTTAGTAAACCTAGACCTCCCGAACAATGCCGGGGGTCTGACCAGGAATCGAACCCGGAACCTTCATATACACAAAGGCGCCACCAGACCAGACCAAAAATTTGGAACCATTTCTCGATTTGTGGGTAGTAGTAGTTGGCCGGTCGGACAGTTTTGTGATCAGCTAGCGGGAGGTAAGGCGCTGGTGACGCCAGTAGCACTAATGCAACATGTGCCGTCTTTGTCTTTTCCGTGGGTGCGATCGCCGTACATATATGTGTCTGTATAGAGTGTGTGTGTGTGTGTGTGAAATGGCCAACTGCTTCCCTAGGGGTATGTATGTTGTTACAGGGTGGTTAACTTCGCCAGCGGCCCCCTTTCCCGGGGCAGTCCCTGCTCTCCCCTGCTAGAGGGGCACCCTAATCCGTCACCCCATCCGACTTCAGAATGTATTCGTTGGGTTCGGCAACTCACCACCAGCATCCAACCAAATCTAGCGGATCAACGGCGCATCAACTTAGTTCCTGGTCAGCTCGCAAGTTGATATGGGGTATGTATGGGGTATGTATGTATGTATGTATGTATGACGTTGATTACACTGTGGGCTGAAAAGCCGGGGGCCCAGGGCCGAAGCACAGCGCGGGGGGCGGGTGCATACGGCTGGTTAGTCTCATGCACTCCGCCCCCGGGTCAGGCCGCACGGGAAACGACGGCCGGCACGCAACAGCGCTTGTTTGGCGCTCCAACTAGACGGGATCTATGCCCGTTGGTCTCCTAACATAAACGAAGTCGCAACTGGGGGGCTCTTCCTGCCGACCGAACGAACCGAGCATCTCAGAGAGCTCGCTACCAGGACCTGGGCGACCGGGAGCCCGACGAGTCATCCCGGGCTGGGGAGGTCACCAAGCTCAAAAATCCTCACGCAAAAAAGAGCGCAAAGAGCTCACACCACAAGACGCCAAACAGCCTCCTTAGACTACTACCCTCCTCCGCCTCTCCCTCCCTGGGCTAGTCCAGGGGAGATAGCCCCCGTCGAGGGGGTAACACCGCACAAGTCCGCGCCCTTCCACAGCACTGGGTCTAACTTGGAAAGTACTCAAACGGGAAGACCCTGCGGCAACGCAGGGCGATCAAGCCTCCGGAAACCACAGGGGGGGAGGGTAGCCAGCTCGGCGCCCCCCCAATACCGCTCTACCAAGACGGCTGGTTCCCAAGATCCTATCTCACCTAGACGCCGCAACACGAAAAACCCGGTCTCGTACCCTGAAGAACCTAGTCCTGCACCACGCGCGCACCTTCGAGTACGGCCCCCCCTTCTGGGTGCCCACCTCCCCCTCATCCGCGCCCTCGCTACGGCCACCTGTTTCCACTCACCACCCCTCAACCCTACATCCTCTTGGTGTACTCTCTACCTCTTCCCCTCCCCCCCCGGCTCTCCCCGCCCTTTCCCCGGTCTCCCCCCCCTCCGCCGGTACGGCTCCCCCAGGCAAATAAACCCTCCCTCCCCCATGTCCCCTTGCGCGGCACCCCCCCAAGCCCCATCCCTGATCCCGCCCCCCTCGCAACCTATCCCCTCAACCTCCCTCTCGACCTGTTATATGTATGTATGTATGTATGTATGTATGTATGTATGTATGTATGTATGTATGTATGTATGTATGTATGTATGTATGTGGTGAGGGGGATAAAACTAGGGCTCCGGCAAGGCAAGGAAGATCAGATGGGGGAGGGGTAGAAACCTAAAACCCTAAAACCCTAAAACCGCTTAAGGGTAAGGGTTTGGGGATGGAGAGGAAAGGTGGCGACCCGGGATGTGTGTTGCCGAGGTTTTCTACTTGCGTGTTTTGATATACTTTATTGCTACCATGATCGCGGGTATCCTAGGAATATGTGTACGCTTGTGCATATGTATGTTATGTACGTATGCATGTCGGTGGTCACTGGGAGCGAGGACGTGTGCGCTTGTGTGTATGTGTGTGTAGGTTACACGTATCTGACCGGGCCTGACACTGCCCATAGAGCCTGCTGGAACCCAGGGCCCCGACGGAAAGACCGCCTGGCTAAGCTCTCTTCCCCGCGGGCGGTGCCTCTGGCACACACCCCCTAAGCGGCAAGGAGAGCCGCAGGTCCGCTAGCTCCGCTCCCCTCCCCCTCAGGGGGGAGGGTGAAAGCATCGCACGCGCGCACACGCGTTCACTGAGCCTCTGAAACACACAACAAGACTCCCCTCTCCATCCCCGGCCTGATCCGGTTCTCGGGGCGAGGGCTCAGTAGACACAGGAAACCCGGAAACCCCCTGTGTGTATGCAGCATGTGCAGCCCCCCCAAACTCCTCGTTTTTCCCCCATCACTCACCGCCCCAAACCCACCTCTTATCCCACGTGCCCCCTCCCCCGATTTCCTAATAACACACTTACCTGATTCGTTGCTGTACCTGCATCTGCACATTCACCCTGCCAGGCAACTCTGGGGTTTAATAAAAATATCTCTCATGAAGTCCTCCTACAACTCAACCTCTACTGAAACCCCCTAAACCTCTGGCTCACGTTTTCTTGTGCAGTCCTGCCGCGTTGATCCTAATCGCAATAAACTGCAATCATCATCATCGGCATCGGCATCGTTCAAGATGATATGATGAGAATGTTGAAGTTGGTGACGATGGCTCCTCGGTTACCGCTACCTAGCCGGCAGCTACGTAGCCGGCGGCGGCGGCTGCTTTGGGCAAAACTGGATGGCGGCAACCGGTCGCGGCACTGCGCGATGTCTTCGGTGATGGTGATGGTGATGGTGATAATGATACATAGATGTTTTTGTGTCAACCGTACTTCTCATATGTCATCAATATCACGTTATCGGTGTCTTATCTATGTCTGACATAACGGATATGTATGCATCATGATGTGCATCACCCGCCCTGGATGGCATAGAATTAGTTCGGCCTGCAGACGACTCTATCTCAGCCAGGTCTGTACGTACGTTTATATTCGTACTATGTGTCGTGTGCACTTTTTGCATACATCTATCGTTTGCTCGCATGGACGCCATAAAGCACTAATTTGTTTTATCATCATACGCATCTCATCATCATCATCACCATCATCGTCTGCATCATCTGCTGCTCGCTCGGTGTATATAGTTGGTAACGGATATCTTTGCAGGCAGCATAATGGCGGCATTTATATACGAATGGAATTTACGGCTGTTGCTGCTGCTGCTGCGGAAAAGTAGTCCCCCAGCTAAATATACATAGCTAAATAAAAGCATTCTTCCTTTTTTTGCACCTACATGATCACCAATGCATCCCCCGTTTGCAGCTTCGTAGTTTTTTCATTCTTTGCAGCTCGTTGATATTACGCAAAATGCCATAAGGCTACTGCGCCGAGGACTACTTCTGCTGCTGCTAGCCAGGTCGCTCATATCCATCGCCATCGCCATCGCCATATCAGTCATGTCCTTCTATCGTATGCATGGTAGATATCTCTCTACCTATCTTAGCGGCACCTGCACCAGGAATTCCTCCGCCTCCCCTCCCCGTCTTGTTTGCTTTGTGAGACGGCATGACATACATACAAATCAGTAGCAGTTTCGTGCTGCTGCTGTTAGCTCTGCATCAACGTATGTATTATTTTAGGGATGAATCGCTTATTAATGTATTTGTTGCGTTGTGTCGTTCGTTACTATGAACCCATGAGTTCATGATCATGCGCTTTAGAAAGTACTTATCACATTATCCTATGTATCAAAACATATGCCTCTACGGAAGGTACGTCTGGCCCCCCGCTCGTCCTCATGCAGCCAAGGCAGGGTGTGTGGTTGCGTTAGTCAACGGCTAGCTATAGGGGCAGCAGCGGTGGTGGTGGTGGTGGTGGTGGTAGTGGCGGTGGGGGGAGGGCGGACACCTACCGCCTGCAGGCTTAGCGAGCATGTGCTTGACCGATACATATGCGTGCATATGCACGTTCGTGCATGCGGGCGTGGGCCGATGGCACATGTTCCGTGTTGATCTGAACCGCGATGTGTTCGTTCCATGTATGTGTTCGGCGTGATGCCGTCCGCCGGGGCGGTGTACTTTATCACGCCCTACCCCCTCTTACCTCCGAAGGGGCAAAACCACCCAAAATCTCATCGTGTTATTGGAGGTCTTAGGCTTTATTGTTGATTTTGTTTTCTTTGAAGTTCCTAGCCTCCCCACCACGTAACTAGCAGTAAAGCCGATTCGACCGTGACGGTTGATATCTCATCGATGTTTATCTAGATACAAACACAGAAGCTCTGTTCTATATTATATACATATTAGGTCAGTAAAGTACAAGGAAACGCCTTGGCATAGCTCGCTAGCGTCGGTATATTACAAATCGATACCGGTCGTGGTAATATTTCGGGCAAACAGCCACGCATAATATTCAAGCATATAATGCTAAATCTTAAACTGTTGATATGAGCTATCAACTCGTTATGCTGCGAGTGTGGCGAGACATTCCCAAACACATTGGAAGCCTTCATCCATTGCCGCGATGACAAGTTGAAGAGTTAGGTCCCTGGAAGGAAAATAAAGATAATATTTCGGAAGTACAATGACGCGAAGCGGTCTTCGGAACGGCCTTTTGCTGGCGCTTGTCTTCGTCGCGGGGACAACGCACCTCGCGAGTACCGCAAGCCAGACTGTGGCGCAGTCAGGTATCGGGGAATCCAACGGAACAAAAGTTTCAAATTTAAACTCTTAAAAACAGCATATCCTTGCAAACAATAATACATCCACTGAACCACCGTTTACTTTTTCACTCGCTCATTTCGCCGGATGTGCGTGCGTTTGAACATGCTGGCACAATGCTGGCCAACGGGCGTAGAAGATGCAGATGATGCTGCGACAACTACAAGTGTCAGCTTGGCGTCATCGCCGCTACAACAGCAGCAGCGGCAGCGGCAACGGCTGGCGCAGCAGCGGCCCTTCATCTCGGTAATGAACCCCAGCTCTGCATCCAGCAGCGATATACAGAAATTGTACGAGCAGGCGGCTAACATTTCCGCCATCGCCTACCTCCTGTTCGCCTCCGCGGAGCCGCTCTCATATGCCCAGGGTGTGTCGGCGCTCTTCCGCTCCCCTTCCCTTCTCTTTCCTTCCCTTCGGCCATGTGGCGGTCTTTTTAAAACGACTAGAGCTATTGGTGAAGTATTATGCCACCCGGTTTTACGGACGGCGACCCCCGCTTGTGTACGAAACTTGTAAAAATCGTATTAGGTTTAAGTAGTTGAGTAGTGATGAGCTAGTAGTACTGATTAAGGTTAGAGTGAAAAGTCGGTTAAATACCTGTTTCGGGATTAGCGTCAACTGGACCAGGAAAGGGATCACCTGCAAGGACCACGAGGGGACTTCAGGACGGTGAAATACTACTATCGAACCCCATGTCCGACATATATTTTTATTGAAAAAAAACATTATTGCCTGCTGGCTACCCGGTCCCTGTAGGCTCGTCCAATGCCCTGCTGCCGTACCTGGCACCAGTCGTACTTCAGCTGTATGCGTCGCTTCCAGAACGCTGCACCTCGCCGGTGGTCAAAGAGCTGTACGGAATTTCGTGGTACTTGTACGGCTCATCTCCTGGCCTTCAGGTGTGTATGTGGCCCTGTGTCTTACTTGGTTAAGAGTAACGCAGGGGGAGCGGCCTGCGAACAGGATGCGTGTCTGTCTGTCTGTCTGTCTGTCTGTCTGTCTGTCTGTAGGGGAATATATGGGCTTCCCCGGCCGCAGGGCTTTGTTTGCTAGCCATACATGCCTGACCCGACAGCGGCATGTGGTTGGTTACTCGGTTCGTTGGGTTGTTAGTTGCGTATGATTAATTAGGTTATTGTTAGTTGGATTCTTAGTTGGATGGTGATCCATTTTATGGGAATGCCTTCCAAACTTCCAGATTTGTACACTCGTTTGCCAGGTGATTCACCCCATCAGTAAGGCCCATCTCGCCATTCCGTATTACTGCTCATGACAGGATACATAAACAAGGCGCGAGCATGGCACCATGCATGCATCGTGCCTACGTGCTCTGGTTTGTCTGGCTGTCTATCTATCTCTGTCTATCTGTCTGTCTGTGCGTAAGTATGTACATCTGTCCACACCTACCCTACCCTACCCTACCCTACCCTACCCTACCCTACCCTACCCTACCCTACCCTACCCTACCCTACCCTACCCTACCCTACCCTACCCTACCCTACCCTACCCTACCCTACCATACCCTACCATACCCTACCCTACCCTACCCTACCCTACCCTACTCTGCCAGTTTGCTTACCCGTCTACTGCCTCTTCCCCCTTCCACACACACCACACACACCACACACACCACGCAACACACACGCAACGTTGCCGGCCGCTGCACATCGCCTTCACCCGCCCGTTGCCCTCTTCCCGCTCTCCCCCCCCCGTACAGGCATGCCAATATGATCTATTCCAGTCTCTCAAGGCCATATTCTCCTGGGTACGACAAAACACCCCGCTACGGCTGCAGTACATCCCAGATCAGCCCCTTGCAACCGCCGCCTGGCCCGACCTGATCCTGAGGCCCCCCCTGGAGCTCTCCAAAGCCCTGTCTGAGGCGCTGTCAACCCCGGGGGGAGAGTTGGGTAGCGTGGCGGCGGTGGTGGCGGCTCGCTGCGGCATCACACCTGGCGACCTGGCGGCGCTGGTGCCGCGTATCTCCGCCGCATTGGACGGACTCCACGTCGATCTGGAACTGCTGCAGCAAGTCTCCCGGGGGCTCGCGGCGTCCGGGATGACATCATCCGCTGATGCGGGCGACGGCGGCGCCGCCTCCTCGAGGCGGAAGGAGGCGGCGGAGGCGGCAGCAGAGGGGCTGATGCCACGTCATCCACATCGACGTCAACAACCAACAGCAAGACCTGCTAAAGACAACGCTCATGTTTCCAACGATTTTTCTTCTTCTTCTCCTGCTGCTGGTGCTGGTGCTGCTGCTGATGATGATGATGACGATGATGGTGATGATGGTGATGATGACGATGATGGTGATGATGTTTCTGGTATTAGGAGCAGTCGGCGAAGAACGCAGTCCACATCGAAGAGCAGCAGCGACAGCGACCCCGTGTATTTGTTGCCGCCTGGCATTAACATGACGCCCGCAGCCGCCATGCCGGCTCTGCTGATTCCTCTGGTGTTTCATGTCATGCTGTACAAGGACTCCGGAGGCGGTGCGATCGGGCCCGCAGATTATTTGAAGGCGCCTGTATATCTGGATCGTATGGTTCGACAACTGAACTTGATGTCCAAACCGACAAATATGCAGTTTTTCATCAAGGTGATGACAAGAATTGAACATGTTTCTCAATTTGTCGCTCCACGCCTCCATTATAAGCGTTGATACGTTTGTTTACTAAAGCCACCTACTGGGGAGAGGAGGGGAGGGAGAGAGAGAATCCTCTTGAAGGCGCTAAGTATGTGGTGTCGCCCGGTGACGTTGACGAGAGCGACTGCATGTGTTTGCGCGAGCCCGAGCAGGGAGCCGACCCCGAGTGGCTCTACTGGGCCACTACTGGAGAATTTGTGAAATCTTTTAAATTGATCTATCGATCGATTGATCTCTTACATATCCATACACCCATAAAACCATAAAACCCAAACACATATAAAACCATAAAACCCAAACACATGTAAAACTATCGCTTACACATCGCTTGCCTATCCACCAATTGCTAATAATGCGGGCACTTCATCTAGTTCATTTTCCCGGTCGAGATCCGCTGGCTCTCACGTTTATATTGCATCCGCCTTCTCTTTTTTCAACTCATGAGCTTGAATGTCTGTTCGTTTCGCTCAGGCGACGGAATTTATAACCGGCTCCCTCCTTCCCTCCCTCCTTCCCTCCCTCCTTCCCTCCCTCCTTCCCTCCCTCCTTCCCTCCCATAACCTGCTACTATTTTATCGCACACGCACGCGCGCGCGCGCCCCAACGGTAATCAAGTAGGAGGTCCGCAACAACGCCGTGAGCCACCCCCGGCTGTTGCTGGCTGACCGAGCTACGTGGCTGAGCCTCCCCTTCTGCCAGGGGTCAACTTGTTTGACCGATGATAACTTCGTCAGCGCGTAAGTACTTTGTAGGGTTCTAGAGATAGGTTCTCGTCATTTGTGCGTAACTACTGGACATACAGACAAACATATATGTATATGTGTGTGTTATGAAATATAATGTGTTATATATGTGTGTTATGAAATTGTGCCCCTGCCGCCTCCTGATAAGGTCGTTCCCTAACCCTTCAAACGACCACGCACGCGCCAAGCAAACTCGATCTGGCTTGCCGTTATTGTATTGTTGTACACCATGGTGTATGCGTTACGAAAAATCTCACTGCTGCTGTCGATAAACAAGCGAACAGACGGACAAGCTTGAAGACACTTAAGAGTTTGTTCGATAATTATTTGGATGGTGTGCACATATTGCAGGCTGCTCTCGGACTGGCCTCGGAGCATCAACGTGTTCGTGGTCAGCGACGGGACGGCGGGGGGCAACATACTGGGTTACGCGTACATAGGGGGGTAAGTTTTTTCCGTTTCCCTCTCCCCTCTCTCCCATCCCCTCTCTCCCCTCTCCCCCATCCCCTCTCTCCCCTCTCTCCCATCCCCTCTCCACCTCCCCTCTCTCCCATCCCCTCTCCACCATCCCCTCTCTCCCATCCCCTCTCCACCATCCCCCTCTCTCCCCTCTCCCCTCTCCCCCAGCTCCTATCCCATCTCCCCCAGCCCCCAGCCCCCAGCCCTTTCCCGTCCAGTTCTTCTCCTCGACACCCTTAACACTATCTCTCTTTCCTTACTCTTCCATCGCTTTCTTTTCTTTCTCTCCCTATCATATGATGTAACATATTCTTACAAGAAATTGTTATTACTATTATTATTATTATTGCTTTTATTCCGACTACTATTATTGGGGCACAACGGTTATTTTGGCCTGCGGCTGCTTCTACTTATTGCAGGTCGGACTCTTCGCCGTCTGCGGGTATCGTGTTCCTCTCCTGGGACAGCGTCACACCCGCCGGGTACAACTCGCCCTCGCAGTACAACGCCGGAGCACAGACGCTACTCCACGAAGTACTCCACCATCTGGGGCTACAACACCCTTTCGGCCGCGACTCAACGTTGGCCGCTGGCTGCAGCGACGATGACTATGTCATTGACACGCCTACCACCCTGGGTACGTACGGATGTACGACAGCATGGATGGATGGCTGTACGACACGTTTGGATTGAGATTGCGTGCCTAGATATTCGACCGGCAGGTGGATGGGTCATATGTCATGTAATGTAATGTAATGTTACAGAGTGGGAGGCTTCTGGGCCGCTTTATCACATTGTCAGTTCTACGATTTATCACCTTATAGCACCATTCACCACTACCACATAGTCTTCGCCATACGAACTGTAAGTCCAAGGCGGCGGATCCAGCCTTCAGGGACCCCTCCTCATCCATTCACCCGAACATCCGCATGACGGTGCAGCAGCACAGTCACTGCTCGCTCTTTGCTCTTTCAGAGCAGACGAACGAACGGTTTTGGTTGGGCTGCACAACAAAATGCCACCGCCAGCTCCTCCTTTCCTCCCCCCCACACACCACCAAACAGACTGCTGACGCTGGAACAAAGACCAAACCAGGCGGTATTGTGTTAGTGCTGAAGGAGTCAGGTGCCGACTTGAATGGCTGAATGTCATCCATTCCCAGATTTGCTGGCACGATTTGCATGCTAAAACACTAAAGCAACAACATCCCCGCAATCTCGCGCCACAATAATGGCTATTGACCGTCCATGTCGGCTTTTACGGACGCGGGGGGCCCACCCAAGTGCATCCGTGTGGATCCCTCTTGGATCACGTAACCCTCTTCCTGTAACTAGATAAGCACGGCAGAAAACCAGCAGAGAACAATACCAACACATACACATACACACACACAGATTCCCCCTCTCTCGCCTCCCGCCCGCCCAGGACCCGTATCCTCTAGTTCGTACTATTCCACGGCACTGTCGTACTGCATGGAGCTCTTTTGGGGCCGTGACGGTGGCAACTGGGACGTCGCCTTTCAGCGCCTAAGCAGCGGCCCTTTGGGGATACCTGAAGCGGATATGAACGCCTGGGCTGACTCATGCCCCACTAGAGCCGGGTACGACGAGCTGGGCAACTACATGACGTACAACACTGCCGTGTGCTATGCGGCGCTGGGGCACCTTACTGCGGCGCAGGCGCAACGAGCGCATTACGTGACGGCGGAGATGAACCCCGTGCTATATGCCTGGGGACAGTACTACGCCAAGACGGGGGTGCCGCCGTCGCAGGCGCCGGGGCTACAAGTATTAGCGGCGTCACCACCTGAGCCGTACATGGATGTCTGCAAGGTACGAATGTACGATGTTTTGGTGTGTGGTGGCAGCTCTCGGGCGACTGGCGTGGGGAGCGCCGCTCAGTAAGGGGTTACAGGAGCAACCCACAGCCGCAGCTTGGGTATTAATTCCGCGCTGCTATCGCTTTTTTTGGGTAAAAATGTAAAAGATATGGGCTGCCTATGGAAGTGTACGAACTTCTTTTTATGTTCGTACGCTACGCACGAAGGGCTCCCATGTCGAATGATTTTAGGGATGACAGCAGAGGCGGCGTGGGTAAGCACCCACGGAAACAGATGCACGCACATTCCGACAAGTGCACCTTGGCAGGGACCTTGGCAAGGAGGGGTCATTGGCGAGCGAGTTCATATCTCCGTACCACTGTACGATTCTTTATTATGTGCAGGTCACTGGCACCGGCTGCGCGTGCAAGAGCAAATGGTCGTACGGTTCATCCTCGTATTCGTACTGCGTGCAGCTTGACGATAAATCTTCTCGCCTCTGGTGAGTGACCTCCGCTGGCTATACCGCGGGGGCTAACTGGCCCGCGCCGGTGCGTGTATAGGGCAGAGCTAGCATGCACGTGTAGGCTAAGTGGACAGAGGGGAAGCACGCAGCCCAAAACATGGAGCGTGAGTTACTAGCTGAGCTCTCGGGTTGGAGGGTATGAAAATGCCTGGAAGGTGCAGACATTGGTGATCTAGAACATTCTGATGTACCCAAAACCCTGCACGCACGCACTCACGCAACCTGCGCACTTCAAGGAGGATCGGCGCCGCTCGGGACGCCGATATCATTTTGCACTATCAGGGCTAGCTATCCCTCGCTTCGCTTCATGTTAACGCATATATCTATTCTCACGTATACGCGGATGTAAACGCGCACACCTATACAGGTGCCAAGTGGAGGACCCCGCGACATGTTCGAGCTGCACCAACTACCAGACGGCTTGCGTCATGACCTGCGGAGGTGAGTTGACTGGTTTAAACACTGGTTTACACATACATGTGTGCATGGGCGCGTTGGTAATAATAATAATATAATGATGATGATGATGATGGTGACCAAAACTAGGGGGCGGCTTTTCAAAGCCGAAAAGGGGCTCCGCCCCGGTGCAGCCACTTACAGGAAAGCTATCTTTGTCGCGCTCCGATTTATCTGGAATGCCTCCTTTGGCATTTCGATATAGAATGGATATAGCTTCTAATTTTATCTTTTGCGGAGCAAGATATGTAACTTTATGTTTAACTCGGAGCCATGGAAAGCTATCTTCGCGCTCCGATTTATCTGGAATGTCTCCTTTGGCATTTCGATATAGAATGTATATAGCATTCAAACGCTATTTTTTGCGGGGCGAGATATGTAAGCCACTGATTGACTGACTGACAACAGTGAACCCGGGGGGCTCGGCCCCCCGAATGGCGCTTCGCGCCCGGGGCCTCGCCCAAAAAGCAGTTGCTCCATCTATTATTAATCGCTTGTGTGCCCCCCCTTGCTCTCAGCCGCCGCGACCCCGACAGTCTGCAAGACACCCCCGTTGCCTGGAGCCATCTCGCCGCCACCACCGCCACCACGAATCCAGATGCGTCCGCTGCCGCCACCGCCACCGCCAAGGGCCGTACCCAGCGCCTGCAAGGTAGGAACGTTCGACAGTACAGCGCGAGGCCCTCGTTTCGCATGAGCCGCTTTACGCTTTAGTCGTGTACTCTTTCAAAATCTTGATATTGCTGCTATTCGTTTGTGCGTGCCACTCCCGAAAATGACGTTGCCGCTAACGGCTCGCGCATTAATGATATTGCTTCTGCCGTTACACCGTTACACATACGCTAAGGTCTTGTGTACAAGTCACTTACACTGCCGTCGCTCACTTTAGTCTACCTCCCTTTTTTTTCCGTTTCTGTGCCATGTATGGCAATGGGTGTTGTGACAATCTACCGCTACGCTGCCTACTACGACGTGGTTTACTCGTACATCGTTACGTGACGTCGTACGGCAGAAAGCCATGAATGGCTGTGATTGCCGTAGCACGTGGCAGTACGGCGATGCCTATGCCAGCTACTGCTCGGCTCCGGACGGCAATAAGCAGCTGTGGTGAGTACGGCGGACCGGCAGTACGACACGTGCATACAAATGTGTCCCAGAGCTCCTGGCGGATGTGTCATACATAGGTCATAGAGGTCACGTAGGCTGTGTGTCACTAGATCGATAAATAGGTAAATAGACCCGGGTGTTGTACATCGCTACGGAGAGCATCACCACCGCCACCGCCACCGCCACCGCCATCAGCAGCAGCTTCACAAGGTGTAAGCGTTACGGTCACAGAGTCCGCACAGGTGCTGAGGGGTCCGTCAAAGCGGGTGAGGGGGGGGCATGGACCGGTCATAAAAGTGTTAAGTGTTACAGTGTCGGGGGCGACTGTCGTTTGAGCGCAAAGCCCCGTTTGAGCGCAAAAAGCGCCGTTTAGCGCTGCATGCCGAGGTCTCTCAGACCTCTGGAGCGAGAGCTATAGCTAACGCCAGCGTGGGAGCCTCAGTCATGGTGGTGGTGGTGGTGCGCATGTCTGTGAAACCCGAGTTCACTCCCTCTCATCCTCAGCCCACAAGCCATCATAAGCGGCCGCGGGGGGCCATTCCCCAAACACATGTAATTCATCCTCCACCGTTCTGCAGTCGCAAAGCCTGCAGGTACGTGCGGCACGGCACATTCACGGTCGCTGGGGCTCATGTGGAAATGTAGGGTGGAACTCAAGAAGGATGTACGACGGAACGCGTGCCTGGGTGTTTTCTTCTGAAGTGGGTCGAAAAAGTCCGGGGTTTTAAAGTTATATCCCATCCCCACCACGCACATTTGAAGGAGAAAGGGGTGTTGGATGTCCTTTCTTGTTTGCATGAAGAATCGTGAAAACGCCGAAGACGATGCTATAAGGGCTGTTGGCCTGTATATTTTTGGGAGCTCCTCGATTCGTGGTTGTTCTCTTCCGGGTATTGCTTTGTTGCTCACGTCGTATACATAACTATACAGTATGAATCACGAGTGATGGACTGATTCGTAATTTTGGGCGGTTTGATTGAAGAGATTCCACATTACCACACGCACCAGAATGCACAAATGTTGCCAACAGACTTAGGATAAGGGAAGAAGCAAAAGACACACGCGCGCGTGTGTGTGTGTCTATATGCAACATGCATGGTGGCAGGTGCCAGACGGTTCCAACCTGTCCGTCGTACTTCACGGATCCGTACCAGTGGTGCTCGCCAGCACTCTCCGCATCGTACTGCCAGAGTAAGTGTCGTCAGTCGATCACAAACACACCAAAACACACATTTGCGAATTTCGCGGGAAAATGGAATGATGCTGTAAGGCGGCCGGCTAGGAGTAGCACTGTCGTGTAGGCTGAACGAATATACGCATATTGGGTTTGTTTTTTTTACAGCTTTTTGCACAGCATTGCATTACTTCTCATTGCATCGCTTCTGGATTCATGACCTCGTCCATTCAAACTTCGAAAGCGTTCCAACCTCCTCCCTCCTCCCTTGGCCCTTCCGCCTGCCGTCCAACTCAACATTCCACCCAAACATCCCGACAGGCGAACCCATCTACTTCTCTACCATCCGCATTCCCCCGGTGCCTCCACCCGCACGGTCGCCCCCTGCTCCTCCCCCTGCTCCTCCCCCTCCTCCGCCTCCTCGCCCTAGCAGCACGACGATCCAACCTCCTCCCCCGTCAAGTAGCCCCCCCAGCAGCAGCAGCAGCAGTAGCTCCCCTGCCCCGCCTCCAACTCGCAGCCCTCCACCCAGCCCTCAGCCCCAACCCTCGCCAAACCCTCCACTTAAGCCTCGACCGAAACCCGCACCCAGTCCTTCACCCAGCCCTATGCCTGTAGCGCGGAGCCCTCCCCCCAATCCGCCATCCAGCCCGCCACCCAAACACCCCTCCCCCCTCCCGCCTCCCCGCAGTCCTCCGTCTCGAATCATCACCCCTCCGCCTCCAACTCACAGCCCT
>NW_003307649.1:159722-164029 GCF_000143455.1 Volvox carteri f. nagariensis | reverse complement strand
CAAACCCTCCCCCCAAACCCCTCACCACGGATGTCGCCTCCTCCCACTCCTCCTCCAGCTCCTCCTCCTCCCACTCCCCCACCCCCTCCTCCTCCAGCTCCCCCACCGGCTCCGGCGCCAAGAACTCCTGGTGTCGCCACCCAACGACCACCAGCGCCTCCACCGCCACCAGCACCACCATTTGCAAAGCCACCGGGATACCGGGTACCACCACCGCCACCACCACCACCACTACCATCGTCTCCGTCTCCAAGGTCGACCGGATACTCGGTGACCCAGATGCCGCCACTGCCATCACCATCGCCGTTTCCACCACCAAGGTTTACGCCGCCGCCTTCGCCGCCACCAGCCCAGCCTCCGCCGCCGCGTGCTATCCGTCCCCTTTTCCGCGTCCTCTCTAGCATTCTGTCGTCATCACCCTCATCGATGTCGTTCCCTTTCCCACGCAACGGCGCATTTTCCCAACGCAAACTGCAGCAACAGCCGCAACCGTCGCAACGGCTGCCAACGGACTCGGCGGACGGAGAAATGGAGATCATCAGCACCAGCAGCAGCGCTGAGGTGCTGCTGCAGCAGCAAAGCCCGCCAAAACAAACCTCACCAGCAACCCTATCAGCACCAGGCACGTGGAGGCGTGTTCATGCGCCTTTGTCAGGAGAGGGGAGGGGGGAAAACGGACAAGGGAAGGGAACAGTACACCTTTGATCGTCAACCCCACGGGAAACCAAGTTAAAATAATGCAAATATGTGCGCGAGAAACATGTGATCCAGGTTAGGAGTGGAATATTTTTATTTGTGCTCGTGGATTCGCGTTGGCGCGTTGGCACGGTGGGGTATTTTGTGGCCTTTTGGGGACAGGTGTGTTGTGTGGAGCATATGTGTGGTGTGCCCATCCCAATCCTCGCACTTTCCCTTGTTGTTTTCGTTAATAGGGTGAATTTTTGTGTCCATCAATGCCTGACAATACCTTCCCCCTGTCCCCCACTTATCCATTTAACCTGACAATTTCCCCCACCCAACACACACACACACACACACACACACACACGTTGCGGTGTCTTGTGGCGTGTGTGCCGTCGCACTGCGTTTATTGCAGAAGAATCATCCGAAGCCACCCTTCACAGCCGCAACGATAATGGCACTGACAGTAACACCACCAGCAGCAGCAGTAGCAGTAGCAGTAGCAGCCTGCTCAACGGTCACCGGGCCGAGGTTCGCATTACCCCCTCAGCCATCATAGTCATTTCGGCGGGTGTAGGTGTGGCGCTGCTGGCCGCTGTGGTGGTGGGCACGTACCTGACCCGATGCAGGGACCGATGCGGCGGAAGGATGTGGGTGATTATGGGCGGCGGGGTAGCTAGGACTACAACCACCACCACCACCACCATTACGGCTAAGAGTCGGGACCCCGCATTCTCATCCACGCCGGGGCCTACTACGATTGCAGCACCAGCATTGCCGGCTTCGCCTCGGTCAAATAAGATCTTACCAACGGTGACTTAACGGTGGCCTGGGAGGGAGGAAAGGAGTTTCAAAGTCATTATAAACAATATGTTATGGTTACCACTCTCATCACCTGAATTCTTCATTTTTATTACTCGGAATCCGCTGGAAAAGGGGGAAACCGGCCGTAGCCATGCTCCAGATAGACAGAGAGGGAGGCAAAGAGAGAGAGAGAGAGTTCAGCGCTGTGTTATCGCGCGCACGTTTTCATCAACCGGCAGCAACAGCAGCAGCTGGCTGGCTGGTTGCACCGCAACACGCGCGCTCCCGCAGCGCTGCCTACTCTCCCAGCCCCATATTGGACAGCCTCTCGCCATAGGCGACTGGAGCCAAGGATTCGAGGAGGAGAACAATGGTTGCCTTGTGACAACACTTCGCAAGAAGTTGATGTCGTCGTCCGCTTTCCCTTTCCTGTCCGTCCACCTCGCCAAGAAGCCGCCGTCGTCCTCGTCACATATCCCGGCCCCGTTTTACAATCATTCATCGGTTTGCTACATCCCGCTCCTCCCTCCCTCCCCGGTCAGTTCTAAGCAGCAGTGAGAGTGTGTGGGCAGCAGCAGCAGGTCGCTCGAGCGGGGTGTCCTGCGTCGAACGTCAAGGGGTGCCGTGCCCCCGGGGTGACCGCTACTGACGACGGTGGCGTGAAAATGGGAATGGAATGGAAACGATGGTTTCTTTCTTAATGGCGATGGGAGCTTCGTATGTGTCTGGCGTGTATGTATGTGTGTGTGTGTATTTCTGTGCATGTATGCGTATGTGTCACTGGCGCGTTTCGCAGGCGTGCTTCTGATATGGGCAAACCGCAGCTGCTGTCCGCTGCGTTGACGAATATTATAACCATTATTTACTTACAATCATTCATCGGTATAGGGCTATATCCGCCCTCGCGGATGCTTTCGGTGCTGTTGCTTTGTACCATACCACACACCGTTCACGCTTGTTTTGCCGCAAAGCAACAAAAGCAGGACCGACCCGCGTATGCGGGTTGTGCCGATGTGCAATACATATAGAGGATTCGTCGGATTCATTAAATATGCCCGCCTGGGTTTTGGATGTGTGGCGCGTGTGAACGCCGTGGTGGCGCAAATGGGCGCTGAATAATGTCGATTGGTTACACCAAGGGAGGCAGGAAGGGATTTGCCTGGTAGGTGCTAGTGCTGTATGCTGCCATTATGAGAGCGATCGAAGTAGTGATGTGAGCTGCGAAGGCGCTCGCTCTACTTACGTCGAGAGGCAGGGGTTCCAGTTTTACACGAATTTGTGAATTCGCCCATCAGATTTTTGTCTGTCAATGGGCCATCTAGCCTTATACACGCCCTATACAACATGTCGAGTACATATTTTGCCATCGTTTTTGTGTATAATATCATATGCGCCGTTCAGTTGCTTTACTGTTTGCTTTACTGCAGCAGTGTGCTTTATTGGATAATTGATTGCAGTTCGCTGCTTTGGTGGCCGTTTTTCCCCCCCCTTTTGGGAGTCTGCCGTCGGGAAAGCCATTCCCGGTCCGCAGCGGTTGGCAAACACTGATGCACACGGCCAATAAGCAAACACGCCTGGACATTCATTGCCTGCTGTGCTTTGGGAGTGCGCATGGTCTTTTCCTCGCCCCATGCCATATGGCAATACGTGTTGTCTACTAGTAGGCATACACATTGTGATTTTTTACACCACAGCATGAGGACGCTTTTTTCGGAGTAACGGAGAGCGGCAGGGCGCCTCCTCTTTCTCCTCGGTTTCCCCAACTTCTTCGTTAAAGACTTTAAGACGCTCTTATATATGCGCTGACATGATATGTATTTAACGGCGGCTATAAAGTCACAGAGTCCACAGACAACGTGTGACATGACGACGAACACACTCTATCTGGATGGGGCCAACTAACGATGCTGTTGTCACCCCCACCATCACGCATCGCAACCTATTTCACAGATAATCAAGTCACAGATAATCCACACGATATTTCGCATGTATTATACATAATATATTACACGAGTTAAGTAGATAATATGTACTGCATGACGGCGTAGGATCCCATATTAACGGTTTTGCCCTTCGCAAGGGCGGGGGGGATTTATACGTGAATATGTGTAATATGATATGATCAATCGGACGCGGATGTAATTAATAATGACAGTATAGCACATATAATATAAAAATACATCAGTAAGAACGACTCGGAAGATACCTAGTGGCCACCGCTGCCCCTTTGTAAGTAACTTGCTGCCCCCTACGTCCCAACAGCATATCAGCGACATCAGCAGAAAATACGATGAACATGTAACAGCGGCTCGTTTGCCGCTGCACTTCCCTCCCCCACCTCTCTCCCTACTGGCGCCCCAGTACCCCCCTTCCTGCCCTCATCATACACAGCAACCCCCCCAGTGTGTGTGTTCGTCCCCCCGCCAAACATTTCTCTCCCCCTTCCTCCCCTCCTCGCCACCCCCGCCATCGTCCTCTCGTCGGCGCTTCGCTCGTTCAGTCGTGGAGGGGCGCGGGGTAGATGGCTGGAGGCAAGCCGCCAGTCGACGGCGCACGACTGCCAGTCATGAAACTGTACGGCGCTGAGACATTGGCAGCATTGACTGGCAGCAGCTGCGGCGGCAGTGGTAGCGCCGACGGGGATGTGGCGGTACCGGCGGGCACCACCGCGGCGGGCTCCAGTTGCCAAGTCCTCGGTGATAGGACCAGCGGCGGCGGGTTGACGGAGGCGGCGGCGGCGGCGGCGGCGGCGAGACTGCTGGCGGCGGCGGTACCCAGGCCTGGTACCATAGCAGCTGTGCCGGCATGGGCTGGCGGCAGAG
>NW_003307649.1:139599-159672 GCF_000143455.1 Volvox carteri f. nagariensis | reverse complement strand
GGTTTGCGCCTCCGCCATGAGCCGCTGCTGCAGCTCCTGAGCCTGGCGCTGAAGCTGGGCCTGGGGGGAAGGGGAGGGGGCGTGGTTGTGTGAAAAGGTTAAAGCGGAGTGTGGCGGCCACCCATCCCCCCCCATCCCCCCGTTGCAAGGGCGCCACAAAGGACCGACGAAAGGACCCGCGAGAGGAGGTGCATTGGAAAAGACGAGCGGCACACACACCCCCTCTCTCACACACCCTCTCACACACACCCTCACACACACACCCTCTCTCACACACCCTTTCACACACACCCTCTCTCACACACCCCCTCTCACACACCCCCTCTCACACACACACCCTCTCTCACACACCCCCTCTCACACACCCCCTCTCACACACACACCCTCTCTCACACACCCCCTCTCACACACCCCCTCTCACACACACACCCTCTCTCACACACACCCTCTCACACACACACCCTCTCACACACACCCTCTCACACACACCCTCTCTCACACACACCCTCTCTCACACACCCTCTCTCACACACCCTCTCTCACACACCCTCTCTCACACACCCTCTCTCACACACACACCCTCTCTCACACACCCCCTCACACACACCCTCTCTCACACACACCCTCTCACACACACACCCTCTCACACACACCCTCTCACACACACCCTCTCTCACACACCCTCTCTCACACACACCCTCTCTCACACACCCTCTCACACACACACACTCTCACACACACACACCCTCACACACACACACCCTCACACACACACCCTCTCACACCACCTCGCAGTGAGAGCTCTCTGTCCCCTTGTTACGCACACACGCACCTGTAGCAGCTGTAGCTGTATGGACATGGCTTGTTGGGCCTCCTGACTCGCCACCTGCATACCCCTGTCAGGTGAAATGGCGAGGCACACATACACACGCACACACACACAGCTTTACAAGGGAGAGTTTTAAAGGTGGCTGGGAGGGCGCGAAGGAGCTGGAGATGGACAATGATGAGCAGAGGGGCGTGAGGGGGGGGGAGATGTCGAGTTGCGGGGGGCAACGGCAAAGGAAGCTAAAAGGCGGGGGCCCCCGGCTAGACAGTACAGCCGGCCCAGGAAAGGGAAGGCAAGAAGGGGGATATATGACTTTATTTATTTATACAGCGGATTTTGGGGAAAGAGAATTAAAAGAGGATTTAAAGAGAACTAAAAGCGGAGAGGACTCGAGCAAAGCAAAGCAAGTAAAGGCAAAGCAAAGCAAGTAAAGGCAAAGCAAAGCAAGTAAAGGCAAGGCAAGGCAATATACACTGGCGCCACTCACTGGCGCCGTGCCTCCAGCTCCAACATGGCCGCCGTATGGGCCCTCCGCAATGCGAACGCGTCCCGTCGCAATGACAGTGCCGTACGGAGGGTTTCGGTGCTGACGGGCTGACCCCCCACCCAGCGCGCGTTGGTCAGCGCGTCCAGCAACGAATCGAAGTCGGAGGGTCCCGAAGCGCCCTACGTGGTGGTTGTGGTGGTTGTGGTGGTTGTGGTGGTTGTGGTGGTTGATACCCCACACAAGGCGGGTGGGTGGGGAGAGAGGGCAAAGACAGGCGACAGGGACGACGTCCCCGACACAACACACAACACACAACACACACACACTAAGCGCGACGTCTCCCCACCCCCGGGGGGGAGGAGAGCGGACCTGCGGCTCTCCTCGCTGCTTAGGAGGGGGCAGGACAGAGCCCCCTCGCGCCCCTCCCCCGTCCGGGGGAAGAGAGCTTAGCCAGGCGGTCTTTGTGTTTGGGCTGGGCAGCAGCCCCTGTGGCCAGTGTCAGGCATTGTCAGATACTTGTAACCCTCACACATTCACACAAGCGCACTTACATATTAACGAACCCCAGCCCACCCACCCACCCATACATACATACATACAGAGGCACGCTGCACCATGCACGTCCCCATGCACTCCCTCCTCACCCCCCTCCTCACCGCCCTCCGGCGGCCCTAGCGGCCCCACCTGACCCAGCCCCGGGCCCCCCAGGGGACTTGGTGCACTTGCGGACTTGGCCAGCTGCAGGGCCTCCTCCAAGGTCGTGCGGATGCGGCCCACCATCTCCGCCACGCTGACCGGCGGAGTGCCGGCGCCCGTGTAGCTCTGGATGAGACCCAACACGTCCCGTTGGGCGGTCTCGTTCTGCGTATTGAGATTGAGATTGGTTGGTTGGTTGGTTGGTTGGTTGGTCGATTAATTGATGGATGGATTGGTGCGATGCGCGAGGGGGAAGGAGGAGGAGGAGGAGGTGGAGGGCGGGGAGGGGCGCCGGGGTGAGTGGGTGGGTGGGAAAAGGGGAGAGGGGAACCAGCACCTCACCTTCCCCTACACTCCTGGTCACTACCTCACTCATTTTTCCCTCTCTCCCTCTCTCTCTATCAGACACACACACACACACTACACACACGCGCGCGCGCGCACACACACGACCGTCCTCGCGTGGCTTGCCCCACCCCAACCACTCCACCCAACCACACCAACCACTCCACCCAACCACCCCAACCACTCCACCCAACCACCGCCACCCACCGCCACCCACCGCCAGCAGCGCATTAGACAAGTCCAGTATCTTGGTTTGCAGCCCGGCTTCCTTTTCCAGGGCGCCCTTCTGGACCTCCAGCTCCGCCACCCGGCCCTTGAGCACCTCCGACAAGTGCCTGGACGGACGGACGGACGGATGGACGGACGGACGGACGGATGGACGGACGGACGGACGGACGGATGCAAACACACAGTCGCTGTGATAAACAGTAGTGCCAAAATAGGACACATGTGAAATTTAGGGCATTGTAACCCCCTAAGTCAATATGGCGATACAGATGGTGATTGGGTAAGTTAGTTCTCCCATACCGCTATCACCAAATACAGTTCCCAGTTCAATTCAGCTGTCGGTCTATCGGCTCGTAACGTACTTTTGGACGACAGCTTGCCGATTGTCGTGCGTCCACATCATG
Organism: Volvox carteri f. nagariensis; assembly: GCF_000143455.1. Classification (NCBI taxonomy): domain Eukaryota; kingdom Viridiplantae; phylum Chlorophyta; class Chlorophyceae; order Chlamydomonadales; family Volvocaceae; genus Volvox; species Volvox carteri. Next base: position 156,683 of record NW_003307649.1, on the reverse strand, counting down.
TATGCCGTACCGAGAGATAATCCTGCCGCCGCCGCCGGGCCGCCACCAGCGGCCAGTGGGGCGGTCGGGTAGTCCAACGCCGTCGCAACGGGGATGTGGCTGGCAGCGGTGTACGACCCGTACGGCGAGTGCGGCGGCGGCGGCGGCGGCATCCCTGGGTACGAAAGGGATCCCACGTGGGGTGACAATGGCGGACTGCCGTACGGGCCCATTGGGTATGCACTGTATGGGTTCGGCGAGACTCCGTGTGGGCTCGGAGGGCCGCCGTACGGATTTGGAGGATGGTTGTACGGATGTGGAGAGCCGTACGGTGGCGGGGGACCGCTGTACGATACCCTAGGTGATAGAGGGTATCGGCTGTCGTACGATCCTGGTGATTGTGGCGGTGCCGTTCCCATTGATGGTACGGAGCTTAGAGACGGGTAGCGCTCCACATACGACGGCGCAGCGGCACCGTACGATGGTCCCCCAGCGCCGTACGGCGGTTGCTGAACTGGGTAATGCGGCCCCGTGAACGGCGACGGGTACGGCGTAGTACTATCCGGTGGTACGGCATAGCTGTCCTTTTGATCATATGATGAATAATAAGGCAGCTGTGCTGACGGGGCAGCGGCCGCGGTGGCAGCGCTATCCGACATATACAGCAGCCCGGCGCCGAGCTCCTTGTACGACAGGTCGGCTGCGCCCTGTAGTGCAGTCGCGGCGTAGTGTGCCAGGCCGGCCATCAGCCAGGCCACAGCCGTGGGTGGTACGGCATTCAGCCGCGTCAGCATGCGGGCCGCCTCCGTCAGCGGCAAGTAACCCCGGCGGAAGCGATCCGCCTCCTGGAAAGCCGTCCTGTGGGAAGTACGACAGAAGACGTACGGCATACGACATGAGGGAAAGGAAAGGGAATGATATGGCGCCGGGGCATTGGAAAACGACTTCCCCGGCCCCCGCTCCTTCTCCAACCCCCCGTACAGTACATACATACATACATACATACATACATAGGGTTTGGCACCACTGGTAAGGCGCGACCATTGCCCCCGGGAGATCCCGGGATCGATACCCGTTAGGGTCAAAAGTCCTTCCGATGGTGGAAGGCATTGCGCCCCTAGTTGATGGACGGTGGTGACCTGGGATAAAGTTAACCTGCGAGCCGACCAGGAACGGAGTTGGGCCGCTGTCGACCCGGCAGATTCCGTTGGATGCTGGTGGTGGGTGCGGAACCTGAGCGATCCACTGAGAAGTTGACTAGGGTGACTGGATGAGGGTGCCCCGAAAATACCGGGGAAGGCAGGGTTTCGCAGGGTAGCTGCCACGGGCGAAGATACACCCCCCTGTTTCACACATCATACATCACCGATGACCCGCCGCCTGCGAGTGCTACAACCCACCACGGGGCCGGGGTGCGGGTACGGCTGGTTGCATCATGAATCGCGAACCATCCAAGTCGTGCTACGCTGTACAAACATACTGTCGTACTCACCTCGCCGTGCCGTACGTTGCGGCATTACCCATGACGTCATCCGCCAGCCGGGCCGCCACTGCCACCATGTCCCCGGGAAGCCGCCGCTCCTGAACCGCACGCTCAATGGCTGCGCCCTGGCGTACCGCATGCAGTACGTCATCCTCCGTGTACGACGCCATCTTGTACGGCAGGCAGGCGGCCAGCACGCCCACGAGGTAGGCCCGCTCGCGGTCCCGTAATCCCGGATACACTCGGTTGATTAGCTGCTTGTGTTTGTATGTATGTATGTAGGTAGGGTGGGTTATAAGTTTGTGAGGATGTATGTATTTATGTATGTATGTATGTGAGGATGTATGTGAGCACGTATGTATGCGTGTATGTGCGTACGAAGAAGCCAGGACGGGACAGTAACGTTAGATGGGGTGGGGGGGAAGCACGGAAAGAAGAGATGATTAACGGTTGGTTACTTGGGGCTTAAAAACTACATTTTTTGGTTGGTAGTTATTAATGATCAAGGGAGTTACGGAAAGACAGAGGAAGTCGCGGGGCAAACGCTGCAAGTATTCAAAGCCCGCTCGCGACAGACGTACAGACGTACAGACCTCGCAGCTTTCATCCTCCTCCCCGGGAACGGGAGCCACCGCCATCATATCCCCCTCTCTCTCCGGCCCCCCTCCATACACACATACATACACTTGAGGCAGGCGGCTGGCAGAGGTTAAGGCCTGACTTCTGCTCCCAGTCGACCCAGTCGACCCGGGTTCAAATCCACCTGCCGGCTCCTCTGGTGTTTGAGGAGTGATGAAATGGGAGGTGGCCCCCCATCTTATGGACGGTGTAGGACGTGATAATATCAACTTGCGAGCTGACCAGGAACTAAGTTGAGGCGCCGTTGATCCGCTAGATTTGGTTGGATGCTGGTGGTGAGTTGCCGAACCCAACGAATACATTCTGAAGTCGGATGGGGTGACGGATTAGGGTGCCCCTCTAGCAGGGGAGAGCAGGGACTGCCCCGGGAAAGGGGGCCGCTGGCGAAGTTAACCACCCTGTAACAACATACATACACTCTCTCAAAGGCTAACTTCATCTTCCCCCCTTCCCCCTAAAATCCCTTGCCGTACCCACCTGCCCTAACGCTGCACGGGGAACCACGTACGTGTAACCACTCGGCTGCCGTACAGTGTACGGCCGTCGTACGGCGGCAACTGAGCTAATAGGAACCCGTCTGGAGCTTGCGGAGAAGTTGTTGTGGAAAGCCTTTCATATGGATTTGAGGGCGAAGGGGGGGAAGACGGGGGAGAGCCGTAAAACCCCAATAATTAGGGGAGATATGGATTAATGTGGAGGAGCGCGTGCGCGTGTATTTATTAGCATAGGGCTTCAAGGACAAGGAGGCTAAAAAGGCAACATTTAAAATGAAAGGGAAAAATACATATTGCCAGAACAGGACACCTACCGCTGGGTCGTTCGTCACAATGCGCTCCAGCTCCGAAACGGCACCGAAGCCGTTGCCGTTGCCTGTTGCCGGTGAAACTGACCCGTACTGCTGCGCGCCGTACGGTCCTGAAGGATTGTCGTACATGTGCGGGGGATGTTGTGGATGGTAGGGCGCATGCGCGCTGCCATAATAGCTGCCAGGGTAGCTCGTCCTCCGTGAATAGTTCGTGCCGTACGGCAGCGGCTGTGCTTCATTGGGATACGGCGGCGGCGGCGGCTCGACGTACGGCGGCGGCGGCGGCGGTATCGCCGCGGTGTCTAGCGGCGGCGGTGATGGGTACGAAGACCTCAACGACTGTGGCGGCGGCGGTGGCGGCGACGGAGCCGCCGCCGCTGCCGCTGCCTCATCCTCGTGATCTGAAGACAACGGAGTGCCATCACTTCCGGCGCCGCTGTATGCCGTACCCGCCTCGGACATGCGTGGTGTATGTACGGAAGATATGGATGTACGGCGCCCGCTCCTGGACCCCGCGAACGAGGTTCGCGGTGTCGTCTGTGGCGGAATGGATCGACGGCGGCCGGGGGGGGGGGGAGGAGAGAGAAATCCCTGTGACCCGCCATGTGGTGGTGGTGGTGGTGGTGGTGGTGGCGCCTTAGATCTCCCGCTCCCCACGAACGGCGCTGCTAAACCCCTCCTCCCCCTTCCCCCTTCCCCACGTCCTCCACCCCCTCTCCCTCTCCCCCTTCCCCTCTTCTCCTCCCCCTTCCCCCCTTTACCTCCCCCTTCCCTCCCCTTCTCCCCTCCTCCCCCTCTCCCACGGGGCTGGCTAAACTTACCAGTCTATCCATGAGGGCCTGGTACATATCCTGCTGGTACGGCAGCAAGTATCCCATCATTGAGCCCCCAGCGGCATTGACGCCGCCGCCATGCGGCGTGGGCGGCATCATGTACGGCACCGGCACCGGTACAGGAACGTATGGCGGTACGGCAAGGCCGCCGCTGGCGGCGGCCGTCAGCGCCGCCAAGGAGGCGGTGCTGTGGGGTGTCAGTGGGATACCGCCGCTGCCGCCGCCGCCGTACATCAGCCCCGCCCCTAAGGCCGGTGCGGCTTGCTGGTGATGTAGGTGAAGCGATGACAGGAAGTTGTGACCTGCGAAGAAGTTGTTCAAACACCCGATGGACTCACGGTGGATGTAGTACAATGTACGGCGTACGGTTACTACGGTTAGCTGTCGTACGGGAATTAGGAATGTCACCATGGAGGCCAAATAAATATGCTAATATGGCTAATTAATTTAGCTAAGTTTCGCATGCTGAGTAGGTCGAGGTGGTTGATCTATCTCTACGAATGCTGGGCTAACTGCATGTTGAGGGGTCTACTTAAGGGCCCAAACCGCCGTCGGTTGTACGGTGTAACTTGCTCTCCCACCATCTATCGTGTCCTCGAGTGTGATTGGATTTTAACATCATCATCAGGGAGGCCGTTTAGCTCAGTGGATAGAGCGGAGCTTTCCTAAGGCTCAGGTCGCAGGTTCGACCCCTGCATCGGTCGATCCTTCACAATACTCAGATCTTCAGTGACAATCAGTTTTTCAAAAAGGTGGTTGCATATCCCTAGTGCTATTTTGAATATTGATGAGTTGGTGGTGGTTGTATGATGTAATCGAATTTCAATATTTCTAGTCCATAGTCTCCAGGATTTGACGGATATTGTACTGCACCCGTACAACTGCACGTACCTGGCGGTAGTCCAGCCGCTAGGGACTCGGGGCCCCCGCTGCCCACCGCAGAGCCGTCGGGAACCTCGATCTGCAATCGCACAGCCATATATACACACATACATACATATATACAATCATGGATAACGATGGTGATGATGATTATGGTTCAGATGGCGATGGTGGGGCCAAAGGCCAAACCACAAGAGGAGGAGGTTCATAGGTAGGTCAAAGACAAGTCAAACGCACATACAGGTTTACACACATACAGACAGACATGCAGACCCTCTACCGCAAGAACCGCAAGAATTAATACCGCTTACCGTAAGGCCCTTGGCGTAGTTGAGGCGGGCGTTAGGGTTTATTGAGCGGATGGAGTCCATCAGCCCGGCCTTGGCTGAGCCCACGGAGGGCACTCGGAAGCCGGGGCGGTGCGTGACGCCTAAACAGGACATCCGGCGACATGACATACGGCAATATGATGCAATGTGTGTGTGTGTGTGTGTTGAGGGGGGTTGGAAGGGGGGAGTGGGAGGAGTGGGAGCATCCGTAGCACAACCGCGAAGGCATCATATTGATTTCCGTAAGAAATACTTCGTTGTCCAAACAGGGTTTTTATAAAAAAAAATTGTTTTTATATTATCGTATTCGTTTCATAAAAGGATTTACTCAAGTAAAATTTTGAAATACACTGTCGGGGGTTTTAATAATAATAACAGTTTTTCATTTGGGTTTTGCAAAGACAGACAGCCGGGGTATGATTGAGTCTGCGGAGGACAAACAAACATTCAGGCAGACAGACACAAACCTTTTAAACACCCATCTCATTTACCCCATGCACCCTCCATTTCCCCCCCACTGTACGGCTTACCGTTGGGGGCTTCTAACGGAATGGCCCTGTGAATATGCCCCCCGGGGGTAAGCGGCAACCGAAGGGAGGGAAGACGTTTTAACGAAGCACCGAGCCGAGGTCGGCAAATAAGGCGGGTACTGCGAGTACCCGCAGCCGAAATTCGACTTAAGCCCCGTAAGGCGGCGGGTCCCTAATGGCCAAAATTTGACCCAAAGACGTGATTTGCAGCCCCTCTATTGCGGCTCGTAGGGCCGCGCGCTGAACTTGAACTCTGTGTTTGACTTAGAATTTATTTTAGGTTTTACCGACCGCAGCCGTTATGCCCTCCCGCAGCCGTAGAAACCGATTTGCCGACCGCTGCCGACCGAGAAAGCGACCAGGAACAGAAACTGAAACAAAAACAAAAACTGAACTAGCGTGTATCTTACACAGGTGGTTTAGGCAAATATAATAACGCACATACATACACACACACGCACACAAAAACACACTATAAGAAAACTCTAAGCTCTTAAAGCACAATCCACCCCCGACCCCTTCACACACACACACACGCTCCCCCTAACCCCCAAAACCACCACACATATACATTGTATCGTACCGAAGGTACTGCAGCAGTTCATCAGGCCGTACAAGTCCATCTCTGTCTATCTGCGCCGTGAAGCAATGAGCCACCAGCAGGCGGAGGTCGTACGGCGGCATGTCGCGAAACAGGTCCTTGAAGAAACGGGTGAGCTCGGCGATGTCCAGGTAGCCGTTACTGAGGAGGGGGTTGGCGGTTGGCGGTTGGCGGTTGGGGTGTGTGCGAGGAAGGGAGAGAAAAGCGGGCGGAGCGGGCGGGAGTGCTGGGGGTGCTGGGAGGGCACGAGTGCATGTGTGTATGTATGTGTATATGTCCGTGTGTGTATGGGGGGCTTTGTGGCGGTGAGAAATGCGGCGTAGGAGGACGGAGGTCGTGGGGCCCTTCTCCCCATTCCCATTCCCCCCTCCCTCCCTCCCGCCCTCCCTCCCTCCCGCCCTCCCTCATTTTCCCCTCTCCTTCCTCCCCTCCTCTCTCACACATACACAAACAGCCCCCTCCACACAGACCCACATACAGATACTCCCACACACACACGAAACCCCTTTCTCACCCATCTCTGTCGGCTCGCGCGTATGCCGCCCAGAACACGTCCAGGTCCGCCGCGATCTGCTTGCTGACCGCCGCCAGGACCATCAGCGCGTTCCGCTGCACACGACTACTGCCACCCCCTCCCCCTCCCCCGCCCCCTCCCCCGCCCCCTCCCCCGCCCCCAGCCAGCCCGGCCGACGCGGCATCTAGGGAGTCCGTTGAGGCCCGGATGCCCTCCATCCACTCCTTCAGTGTGAGGGTGGAGCTGAGGTCCACGTCGAGGAGAGCCTGTTAGGGCGGGGGGAGAGCGGGAGATGGAGGGGGAAAGAGGGACACGCATACACACACATATGCACACGCATGTCTAAGCTGCGTCTCCTACGTGCATTTACGTACATGTACGAGCTCACAAATGCGCAAATATATATATATATATATATATATATATATGTATAGATATATACATATATATACAAATATACCTGTACGAGTCCCGCCTCCGCGTACGGCAATCCGGTGACGTCACGCAGTAACGCCATCAGCTCCTTCAGCTCCAGAGTGCCGTTGTTGTTACTGCGGAGGGGAGGGGAATGTCAGTATGTGTGTATGTAAGCCTGTATGTATGTATGTGAGTCTGTCTGTCTGTATGTATGTTGAAAAGGATGGGAAAATATGTGAGTGTGCGTATGGGGAGGGGATTTAATTACTTGGTGGCGCATACGGTATAATAAGTCACAGATAGGATACAGATGAAGCTCCAAAAATAGTTTGGAGGATTATATATGATATAATATGCAGCTATATTTCAAAAGTAAAGAACTGCAACTGCCAATATCAAGAAACAAGTGAGGGACCAAAGGCCACAAGCCCCGTTGGAGAGGCAAAGGGGACACAAGAGGAATTGCGGGGTGGGGGCGTTTAGTTTAAAATTAAAAAAGGTGGCTAAGGCGGTGGAAGGGTGTAATGCCGTATCCCCATGACTCACGTGTCATACGCTTTGAAAAGCTGCACCAGTACGGCCTCGTCCAATGTACGGAGCTTGTTGAAGACGGTCTGGATTCGTCAAAGAAGGGGGGCAGGGGCGAGGGGGAAGGCTGAGTGGTAGATTCCGAGCGCTGTGCTCTGAATTCCGAGCACACATTTTTTCTTCCCTTGGGTTCCTTTGTCACTGGTTGTGTTTTGGGGGGGAAGGGATCAGAGAGCTTTTGCCTTTGCCCTAGCTGAGACTTGTGGACTCGCTTTAGCGGGACCTGAGAGCCCTTCGTGGTGTGTCTTCACTGCAGCGCCATCCCCCCGGACAGAGGTGCTGAGGAGTGGCTGCGTCGTGTGTTGGCTAGAGCCTGAGTCGGGGTGGTGGGGAGTACGCAAATCTAGCCGTGCTGAGTGCTCCCTTCCTCTGATTTTGTTCTATATCAGGATAAACCTTGTAATCTTATACATATAAGCGGATTTAGCTCAGTTGGGAGAGCGCTAGACTGAAGATCTAGAGGTCGCTAGTTCGATCCTAGCAATTCGCAACTTCATGTATCATTCGATATAGGTTTGGCACTATCTAGTTATGCAGGTCATGTATTATTGGTAGCGCACACACCGATGCCCCTGGAAGTTCCGAGATCGAGACCTGTCAGGGAAGGTAGCGGCCGCAGGGTAAAGATATGACCCTCCTGCCCCGCACATCATCATACATACACACGAGCCCTTTCCGTTGGGTTTGCGCAGCAGCCTCTGGGCAGTGTTTGGCCCGGTTAAATACATCATACATACATACACACATCAACACAACTGTATACCTGCAGCGGTGCCGTGGAGCCCCCTCCTGGAGTGAACTCCCCGCTGGGTCGCAGCTTGCCCGCCAGCTCGGGGTACTCGGGGGAGGCAGACAGGAAATACACAAGTCCTACGAAGAGGAAGAGAGGGGCAAGGCGGGGGAAAAGCGCGGGGAGGGGGAGGGGATTTCCGGAGGGGATTATATACCGCAGCCGCAGCCACACTGTCGCTTTTCTGGTCTGATGGACTCACCAGTCGCAGAATCCAAACCATACTTTTGGCCATCGGGCGCCGTGTACGACTCCAGTGTGACAGTACGGCGAGTAGGGTGCACCTTGCGTCGCGCTAGTTCGGAGAGATTCAGTTGCCGCGCGGAGCGCACTCGCGACATACGCAGGTCTGTCGCGATGCGCTGCCGTACAGCCGCCGCCGCGCCGGCGTCCTCCGAAACCAAACCTGCTGCCGCTGACGTGTAACTGTACGACTTTTTCAAGCTAGACACCCGCTGCAGCTCCGCCACTGCCGCCGGATCCATCGCCATCGCCGCGGCCTGCGCCGCCGCCGCCACCTCCGGCGGCACATCGTACGGCGCGCCGTACTTCGATCCGCGCGTGCCGTAAACGGGGTTGTACCCAGGTCCATAGATACTTGGATCGTACACCTCCGCCATGTCGGGGCCGTACGGCCCCCTACTAACTCCAGCCCGATACCGTGCCCCGTACGGATCCTTGTCGTACGTATCCCGATGACGCGAGTTTTGATGGTGGTGGTGGTGGTGGTTGCGATGGTAGCCGCGGGAACGCCGCCGCGCGCCGCTGCCGTCGTGCCAGGATGCGGATCGGTGACGGCTACCGCCGCCGCCGCCACTGCGGCGGCGGTGGTCGGCGGAGGTTTGCGAGGCTGCGGGACTTGACGACCCCCGGCTGGATGGGGAGGGGGATGTGGAGGCGGACACGTCACTGGACTGCCGTACAAGTTCCTCGGGGTCCCAAACCCCCACTCGGGAGTTGCCGTCGGGGTAACGGCACTTGACGGCACGAAGGGCCTGGCGGCGGCGGTGAAGACCAAAGAGGTGTGGGTGTGGTGGTGGGGTGGGGGCGGGGTGGGTTATGTGGTGGGGGCGGGTTGGTGTGGTGAGGGAGGGGGTGGTGTGGTGGGGTAACAGTAACACAAAAAGAAAAACCCTAGAAGACAACTTACCCCACCCCACCCACCCACCCCATCCCACCCCACCCCACCACGCAGACCGGAAACTCACCCACGCACGCACACACATACAGACATACATACAGACACACACACACACACACACAAACACATACCCTTACCTTGAACACGTCTTTCCATCCAAGTGCCAGTGGCCGTGCTTGTGACTGTGATGAACCACGGGTCACGGCCCCTGTCCCCGCCGCCGCCGCCAGGCAGTGCGGACAGTGGTACAGCAGGTACAGCAGGATGGCCATCGCGGTCTGAGGACTCCCAAGCAGCTGTCCGGGTGTATGTTTGTATGTATGTAAGCGGAACGGTTTGGGCGCGGGTGCGTATGTGTAAAAGAGTGTGTACGGTGTGTACGGATTTAGAGGGGGCGGCGGGTAACATTAGGGGAGTACAACCTTCCTTCCCCTTCCTGGAGGCCGCTTAAGAAGGAAATCGAGTACGACACCGTGAAACACATCGTCGCTCGTCGCAAAAACCAACCATGTATGTGGTGTGTGACGCTGTTACAGTGGGCTCCTCCCAATAAATATACATAAACACATACTTGTAGATGTGCATATATCGACAACCTGGTGAGCTAGCGCACGAACGGACATACATACATACATACATACATACATACATACATACATAGGCAGGCGGCTGGCAGAGGTTAAGGCCTGACTTCTGCTCCCGGCCGACCCGGGTTCAAATTCGCCTGCCGGCTTCTCGGGTGTTTGAGGAGTGATGAAATGGGAGGTGGCCCCCCATCATATGGACGATGTAGGACGTGATAATATCAACTTGCGAGCTGACCAGGAACTAAGTTGAGGCGCCGTTGATCCGCTAGATTTGGTTGGATGCTGGTGGTGAGTTGCCGAACCCAACGAATACAATCTGAAGTCGGATGGGGTGAACGGATTAGGGTGCCCCTCTAGCAGGGGAGAGCAGGGAACTGCCTCGGGAAAGGGGGCCACTGGTGAAGCTATACCACCCTTTAACAACATACATACATAGATACGTACGCACTGACCTCCGGCAGCGAGTCCCGCAGCACATCCCGCACGTCGCGCAGCCGCAACACCGCACCGCCGCCGCCGCGGCCGCCATCTCTGCCGTGCTCGTCCTCATCCGTACGGATCACCCGCTTACGCATCGCCCGCACCACCTGGTTGTCAAGACCCCGTGTGTGTGTGTGTGTGCGTGTGTGTGTGTGTGTGTGTGTGTGTGTAGGGAAAGGGAAAAGGAAGAGGAAGGGAGTATGTGTATATATATGTGTATACATATGTGTATACATATGTGTATACATATGCGTGTATGTGTATATGTATGTGTATAAGTATGAATGTATCTATATATGTATGTGTATATGTATGTATGTATGATCAAGCAAGATCAGCAGCGTCGACAGATTACAGCCACAAGGCGGGGTAGTTAGGCGGGGTAGTTAGGCCTGTCCAGTATAGCTATACTCTCTCTTAAATTAACCCTGTCTCTGAAGTCACCAAATCAGCATTAAGACTTAGCTTCAAGATAATATGAGATTTAAAAATTTAATTTTCGGAAATGCGTTTGAAGTGAAGGACCCTAAATTTCCACGCGCACACGCGCTCACCTTCCGGTAATCCCTGTTAAGCCCGGCAGCCACCTCCCGCAGCAGGGCCGGACCGTCTCGTGGATCGGTCAGAAACCGGTACGCCGCCGCTAACGCCTCCACGTCAGGCCGAAGCTTCCGTACCCGTACGGTAGTGTCGTGCATGACCTCGATCATGCCTCGAAAAAGCGGCTCGATCCATGGGTCGGTACGACGAACGTCGGCAGTAGCGGTACCGGAACCGGCAGTAGCATCCATGGCGAGGCGCAGTAGCACTGCAGCCGCCTGGTGTCACAGTCGGAAATCATGAAGAAGTAAAATCACGAGATTGAAAAACATTTACACAACAGGTACATTATTATTTTTGATTCCTTCTGCATTTTCTCGGAAGAAAGGTTTTCGGAGAATTTCCAAGAATACATTTTGTTTTTTTATGATGCCATTACTATTAATTAAATATGTACCTACCGTTCTGGTATCCAGTTGCTCATTGCCGCCGCCGCCGCCGCCGCCATTGGGGCCCCCACGGGATCCCGAGGAGCGCCGCCGTACAACCGCCTCCACCGCATCTACGACACAGTCAGGCTCGGCCCGTACGAGCTCGTCCAGATCCAGCAGCAGCCGCCAGGTAGGCAGCGGCGGTACCGACCTGAGCGGCGGGGGCCCGATTATTCCTCCATTGGACGATAAATTGAACGGGCATCCTCTAGCAAATTTCCATATTGTAAATATTGAATTATATTATTATATTATATTATTATACATAAGTAAATCGCCCGAGACGAAGCTCGCACTTGGGCTTGGGCTTCAAGCATTTTTTCGGTATAAAACACGAAAAGAGCTTCGCGTACTCCCAAAAACGTCTTTAACCCCATGACCTTCCTCGCTTTCACTCCTCTCGCTGTGCCCCCTTCCCCATACCCCCCAACCCCACCCTCGTAGTCGCCGTGATTCCCTTTCCTACTTCTCCCCTCCTACTACTTCCACCCTTCCCCTTTTTCAACTTACCCTACAAAAACAAAAACACCTACCTCTTGCTGCCATCCCGTGGGTCGCTGTACGACACTAACTGCGGCCAGCCTCCCTTGACCGCGCCGTCCGGCGGACTGTACAACAGCCCGGATTCTGAGTCACGCAGCAGCAGGGAGAAGGGGCTACTGCCACTGCCGCCGGTGTTGAGGTTGGGGCTGTAGCCGGTTTCGGAGCTGCTGCGGCGACGGCTGCTGCTGCTGGAGCCGCGAGTTGGAAGAGGCCGCAGCTCCATTACGAACTCCCTGCGTACGGATAGGTACGGATAGGTACAGATAAATAGATAGATGTGAATATACATGATTATGGAGGTCCCGGAGTGTATGCCCCTCGTATGTAATGGCCACGTGGAATAAAGATCCGTTCAGTGGAAAGCGGGAGTGGGGGAAAGAGGAAAGGGGGAAGCGGGAGGGGGGAAGAGGGAGGGGGTGGACATGCAAACACCCAGACGGAAAATACAAAACAAGCCCGGACGGACACGCAACAAATTAATATACTCATGTAACCCTCCACCGCGCCACAAAGCTATAACACACCTGTCCGGTATTTCCAACGTCGGATCCATTGTACGTCCCCGTACGACATCATCTCTGTCGTACTCGTCATCCACGCTGCCATCCTGTCGATAGTAGCTTCCCCGCCGTGCTCGCCGCGCATCCTCGTCATCGTAGCCGGTATCGTACCTCCGATCATCATCGTACGAGCCCGCCTCACCATTATGGTACCTGCGGCTACCACCTCCGCCAGCGTCGTACCGCCGTACTTGAAATGGCGGGCGGGGCGGGCGCAGGAGACCATCCGGCGTGCGAGCTGGGAGGACCTGCGGGGGGTTGCATGATTGGTGTGTGTTGGTGTGGCTTAGGAATCGTTGAACCGAAAGGACACCCGGCGTCGGGCCGTCGCTGCAGTTTGCTGGAAATTGATTGGTGGTTGCAAGTTGGCTGGTAAAAAAACCTGGCCTTGAAATGCGGTGTGGCCTCTTTGTTCCTGCCAGCGGTTTTGCAGGAGGGGAAAAGCAGCTGGGGGGAGTCATAGGCTCTGGTTGGGTCGTTTAATTGCGGCTGCTTGTAGGAGCACACACCCACGCACGAACGCACATACGTACGTACGTACACCCGCGTGGGGGCCCCCTCACCCTCAGCGCCACCAGCAGCTCTCTCCATTCCACCGTTCCGCTGTCGTTCAAGTCCAGAAGCTGCATGAACACCAATAGCGTCCTCATGTCGGAGGGGGCACAGCCGGGGAGGAGGGCGTCCAGCAGCCTGTGGCGTAGGGAAGGCGTTATTGGACGGGTGCAGAAAGGGTGGAGGAGGTGAGAATTATTATAGTAGGTCAGCTTTAAGAGGCCTGGTGGTTAGCTGACAGGCGCTAGGCACAGGAATGTGGTGACTGGGGAAAGAGAATGTGGAATTTAATTGGCTGTCGCGGTGACGGAGGAATGAAGCAGAGGACCGAAGCGCCTTTCGGTGCGGAAGGAAGAACAGTCATAACGGAGGCGTCCAGAAGGCGTGGCCCTTCATAAACAATTACAGTTTCTGAAGCAATGAAATGTGTTTTATCATAACTTGTTATTATGTTTTATGTGGTACTTCCAAAAATGGAAATTGCGAAACTTCTTTTGTATATACAAGAAATAGGTGTGAACAGGGATGAATCATAATCCGCGTGTCCAATGTATATTGGATATTGCTATTCCTAGCAATACATACATCTTTATGTGATGACATGTTTGCGATGATCACCCTGGTGGTCAGAGATGTAAACTTTTTATATAATTTTTGATAAGTTCTCTAAAGTCATCTACGGGCCGATTAGCTCAGTGGATAGAGCGGAGCTTTCCTAAGGCTCAGGTCGCAGGTTCGACCCCTGCATCGGTCGCATACTTTTACTATAAATAATTCTTCCAAGGCGCTAACAATAATCCATTTTTTATATTTGAGTATAACTATATAAATATAAATATAGCTTTAGTAAAAAAACATCGTAAAAAAACGCGCATATACTCTACATACTCTTAAGCAATTGCACACTCTAGCTCTGTTGCACCACCCACCATCGCAGCTCCACGGGTTCCAGCACCCCGGTAGCGTTGCCATCTGCCCGACAGAACCTCTCCCAGGCAGCCCGCGTATTAAGGGCCACTGCGGAACTCAGCCGGTTGAGGGTCGCCACCACGGTAGGATCCTACATCGCGGGAAGGGGGGATTGGCTGCAGTGTAAGTACACAACAGTTAATTAACGAGAAGTCGCTACAGTGGTAAGAAAAAACCATACGAGTCTAGGGCAGGTGTTACGGCAGCCTCAATTCTGACGCACTCGAGGAACTTCTTCCCCCTTCGTTTTATGGTTCCTTACCAGCTCGCTCTCTCCTTTTGGATCTCACGAATGGAAGAGGGGGTTTTCAGGCCCCAACCCTCTCCACACCTCAGCTGCCTGCCTCCCTTCTTCACCTTCTTTTCCCCAGCACACTCCCGATGTGAATTCCAAATCCAAATTCAAAATATAAACTTTCACCATATTATTCTGGCCACCAAGCTGTTCCCGCACACTGCCTACCTGCAGCCCCCCAACACGTTTGTCCGCCCCCCCGAGCTGCCGAAACACGTCCAGCACCTCCTCGCGAGTCACGTGACGGTCGCCGTCCAGATCCAAAAGGGCCTTACGATGAAGGGACCGACATCGGGATTTGGGGCAGACGTGAGTGTACCACCGACAACAAGCAGCAGTGGCAGTGGCAGTGGCAGCGGCACATTAGGAGTAGCAAGAGTAGCTGCAGTACCAGCAGCAGCAGTAGCAGCAGCAGTAGCAGCACGTTACTTGTCGCAACCACAACAACAACCAACAATAACTACCAAAACCGCCAACTGTCTTACCACGAGGTATTTGATGCTCGCGATGCTCAGCTCTTCTCCGAGCAGGTAGCTCGACAGCCGACCGAGCTCTTGGGCGTCCAGTCGAGCATTCGCGTCGCGGTCGAACATCGCCATTAGGTCGTCGAGTCGTACTCGCTCGACGCGCAGCTTGCGGTCGAGCGCTTCAAAGAAGCGGTAGCCTGTTCAACACGTCGTCGTGGCACCGGACCAGAAGAGATGTTGGAGGAGAGCAATGAGAGCTGCAAATCAACAAAATGTCTATCTACATGTCCATTTACCATTTTCGCTTTGTTAATGTTATTTACCACTGCCACTGGTCATAAATCAAAAAACACGCAAGGCATTACAATTGCGCAAATTACACATATACGCCAAAATCACAAAAGCGCAAAGGTCAGTGTGTATCAATTGTATTCAATTTGTATCACTTGTATTCGGGGGGGTTATTAGGGTATATGGGGGGAGGTTCCACTGGATCGGGCACATACATACGTACATACGTACATACGTACATACGTATTATATATAGACATATATACTGACCGAGAGTGCTTTCGAGGCGCCGTACACGTCCATCACCCGCCCTCGCGCCAATCAGCACCGGCCACCTGCCCTCCGCCCCGCCACCTCCTCTCCCTCCGGAAGGTTCTGCCTGAGAGACGAGCTGATACACAAGGCCCGACTGTCGGTCCAGCAAATAATCCCGACCCTCCGAAGCACAGTGCCAAGGCTCCAGACGCCATTCCCGAATCTCCGTGTACGGCCGTACGGGGCCGTTGCCATACGATGGGTGCGATGCGCTGGCAGCGGCGGTGACGCCGCTGCGAGATGGTCTGCTTGCAGGCATGTTGGCGGCGGCGGCGGCGGCAGCGGGGTAAATAGGGGGGAAAGAGGGGGAATGTGTGTATGTCTGGATGTGAGGTTTTGTGCCGGTGTGTATTTCCCGCTAAATACGCATACATACACAAACACACACCTGGCCACGTGGCGTGCCGGCAGGCGCCGCCCGTCCGGCAGCTGGAGCTCCATGCCGTACAGCGCTTGTGCCAGCTCAGTGTACGACAGGGCGCCATCGCCGTTCATGTCCAGGGAGAGCAGATGGGTCATGAGATGGCTGCGGCGGGAAAGGGTGTGTGGGGTTTTTTGGATGCGGAGGGGGCGGGGGAGGCGGGGGAGGTGGGGGAGGGGGAGGGGAAATAACACGAAATGTGGCCGTGGTCGGGTAAGTGCGGGTGTTTTAGGTTTGCGTCATGCCGTGTGGTTTCATGGGGGGATGGCAACTGGGTAGTCACATGGGGCTGTGTGTGTGTCTGTGTGTGTGTCTGTGTGTGTGTCTGTGTGTGTGTCTGTGTGTGTGTCTGTGTGTGTGTGTCTGTGTGTATGCGTGAGGCTGGGGCTTTCCTTTTCCTCTCTCCCCCCAAAACCCTCAAACCTTCTCCCAAACCTCCGTCCATTCACTTTCCGTACACACTTTCGTACGTTTGCTCCTGGACATACATCCAGATATTCGTGCATCCAAACCCTTTACGTCGGTATCCTTTACGTTCCTAAGTTTGATTACATGTATGCAGTACATGCACAGAGCTCCTTACCGTACATCCGTACTGCTCAGCTCCGGTAAACATGCGCGCAGGAACCTGGCCAGCTCTGTGGGCTCCAGTCGGCCATTTCCATTGACGTCGAAGCGGGAGAAGGTGGCGGAGGCGGATTCCTGCAGCAAATTACGTACAACAGGCCGTACCATTCAACCCGGCAGGAACGTTTCGTCTACACACGCGAGGAAAAACACACCGTTAGGCGGCGCTCGGAACGGAATATCGGTTACTGAACGGCAGTACGAACTCTCATTCCGGCAACCCGGTCCAACCCTGGGCCCTGGGTTTCCCCCATCCCACAGACAAACAGACATACGGACATACATGGCACAACCCCATACACATTAAAACCCGTGTTCTCTCTCACATTTCTCCCCCTACACTCACTCACTCACTCACTCACTCACTCACTCACTCACTCACTCACTCACTCACTCACTCACTCACTCACTCACT
>NW_003307649.1:132023-138610 GCF_000143455.1 Volvox carteri f. nagariensis | reverse complement strand
GGGGGTAGAAATGGCGGGAAGTGGGGGGAAAGAGGGGTTATGGAAAGGGATGGGGGTTGAGTAGGGTTTCGGCGGGCGAGTGGGGGGATTGGGTTTATGTTGGACGGAGGAAGAGAGAGGCGGGGGTGGGTTTGCCTCCTTCATAACGGCCTCCCCCCGTCCCATCTCTCGACACTTGACCCATCCACAGGAAGATTCCTCCGTACAAACTGGTACGAGCTAATCGTACGGGTTCAGGTGTTTATCATCCTTAGAAGTTATTTCTGAACACAGCATTTAGTTATGTATGCCATAATATAGGTTAGTTTCAAATTAGTTATTTTTCCAGGTTTGTTGGGGGTTGTTAGTTTCTAGTTTCCCAAGGAGACCCCCCCTTGCAGTAGCTGCAAAGTACTTCCGCACCTCCACCCCACCTCGCACCCATCCCGCAAGCCCCATACACAAACATACAAAGACACAGAAATATATACATACACACATACATACATACATACACACACGCAGATACCTCGCAAGCACCTACCTGCAAGTACTTGACATCTGCCTCGCTAACGGAAGGCAGCAACTGCCGTATTAACCGTCCCAACTCCCGCCCCTCCAACACGCCGTTTCGGTTGGTGTCGTACTGGTCAAACACGTCGCGCAGGCGGACCTGCAGTCTCAAAACACGTCAATGCGCGGGACGTGTGTGTATGTACGGCAGCTGTGAACCAAAACCAAACAAATCCAATGCGCGGAGGGTGATTTGCCCCTCTTCCCCTTTAACCTTCTCCCAACCAACCATTCAACGTCCAACATCCCTTTAAACTCGGCGCTTGATATACTGACATACATACACACATACACACATTCACATACATACATATTATGCAGGCGGCTGGCAGAAGTTAAGGCCTGACTTCTGCTCCCAGTCGACCCAGTCGACCCGGGTTCAAATCCGCCTGCCAGCTCCTCGGGTGTTTGAGGAGTGATGAAATGGGAGGTGGCCCCCCATCATATGGACGGTGTAGGACGTGATAATATCAACTTGCGAGCTGACCAGGAACTAAGTTGATGCGCCGTTGATCCGCTAGATTTGGTTGGATGCTGGTGGTGAGTTGCCAAACTCAAAGAGTACACTCTGAAGTCGGATGGGGTGAATGGCTTAGGGTGCCCCTCTAGCAGGGGAGAGCAGGGACTGCCCCGGGAAAGGGGGCCGCTGGCGAAGTTAACCACCCTGTAACAACATACATACATACACACGCATACTTACCCTGTGCTCCTTCAAAGCCGCATCCAACGCATCAAACAACCGCTCCAGGGGACCCTTGCCAGAGCCAGGCCTCGAAACCAAGTTGGGCGCCCGCCCGCCACTGCTACGGCCAGGTGCCGTACGGAAGGTTGTCAGCTCCAAGCGCGGCCCCAGGCGCCTGTCCTCCACCAACTTGTATACCAGACCTGTGGTGATTATAAAGAGGGATGTGTGTGTGTTTTTGTGTGTGCAAATGTACGGAGACAGGGATTTGGTTTGCAGAGGAATGTGTAGTTGAAAGTACAGCAATATACGTCGTACACAATCCCCCCCCGACAACCCCTCGTTGCCCAGTAGGGCCCCAGCAAGCATTCGGTAGGAAGGAGGTAGGAATGCCCCTCTTTTCCCCCGTGCGGCCATACTGTCGTACTGGCGCGCACTCGGCACGCGTTTCCGTACATACCCGTGTCCGGATCCCTGTAGTACGTGGCACCGGCGTGTTGGAACGCCTCCAACTGCGCGAAGGCCGCCAATGCGCCGCCGGTGGTGACGGCGCCGCCGGCGGTAGTACTACTCCCTGGCGGGAAACCAGGCCGTACAGATCCCCCTGGGTAGCGTAGGTGTATCGCCCTGCGGTATGTACGCATGTATGTATGTAAGGTGGATGTGTGTGTCGGATTGGGAAGTAGTAAAAAAAATGACGGTGATGAAGCAAAAGGAAAGGGTGATGGAGCAGAGGCTGTGTGTGTGTGTCTCTCAGTACGGCAGTACGGGGAGGATGTTGATGTCGGGGAGGGGGAGGGGAAAGGGGGGCACCCGCTAATAGATTACCATGAAGTGTGTGTATGAAACAACTGAAACCCGAAACTCATGCCCGCTCCGAAACCCTGAACCGCACCTGAACGCTATTAGCAGGTCGTTGTACGACACCCTTCCTGTCTTGGCCACGTCACCGCGGTGGACGTGCGTGAGCAGGTAGTGCATTTCCCTCTGGGCTAGGGGCTGACCACGAAGCAGGTCCTGTGCGTGCGTACGTATGTACGTGTATGGGAGTGTACGACGGCATTGTGGTGTCGAGTGGGGATATGGACGGGTTACGAAGTTTTCTCAGTTTTTCATTCTCATGCAGGGTGTTACGATCCTGTTTTATTTAAACACACATACATGCATACATACACACAAAATTCGCACCTTGAAAAACCCCTGCAGCTTGATCAGTGTCAGTCGACCGGACTGATCGGTGTCATGGCGAAGGAATAACTCATAACCGCCCTCCTGCACAAAGCAATTATCGGCAGTTGGCAGTTGGCAGTTGCGGTTTTCAGTTGCTGTTGCGGTTTATGCTTTGGACGTGTACGGCATAACTGGTACGTTTTCTATGATCTTCTTGGTCTTCTCATTATTGAGTACCCCAGCCCCCAACCCCCCACAAACACATCCCACCCCTCAGCATCCGAACCCACCCCGACACCCGCACCCCCCCCCCTTCCTCCCGCACCTTATCTGCCTGAAGGTACTTAGAGACCTTGTCCAGAGTCTTCCGTACTTCCTCCCCCTGTCCCCCCGACCAGTCCGTTGCTCTCCGCTCCAGAACCAAGTTCTCCTGAGCCACTGCAAGGAACTCCTGGCACGTGTATGGCGATGGATGGCGATGATGATGATGTTGATGATGATGTTGATGATGATGTTGATGATGATGTTGATGATGATGTTGATGATGATGTTGATGATGATGTTGATGATGATGTTGATGATGATGATGATGATGATGTTGATGATGATGTTGATGATGATGTTGATGATGATGTTGATGATGATGTTGATGATGATGTTGATGATGATGTTGATGATGATGTTGATGATGATGTTGATGATGATGAAGAAGAAGACGAAGCGTGGCAGGATGCAGCAGTGGTGGTGGTCCGAAGAGAAAAAAGTTTGTATTTATATAATTTATCCAATTTTCAACATACACACCGTGCAGCGCGCCACTAGTCCATCGGTAGGATATATGCCTTCCAAGCACAAGAGCGGGGTTCGACTCCCCGGTGGCGCAAACTTTATAGCATGACAAAGACCAAAGCATGATGCAATCTTATGCTATTTCTTTAGTAGGTTTGTTTGTTGGTATTTTCCCCCTGCCCATGGACATTGAAAATGACCTGCGATTGCCGGCGGATTTGACTGGATGCTGTTAGTAAACCTGGTGGTGGTGGTGGTAGTGGTGGTGTGGTGCCGACCACCCCAAGAGGTCCACCCCTGTGACTTCACACACAAGTCGACCCACCCGGGTCATCACCCAGCAGGATGAATATAGGATGGGGGTGAGGACGAGGGTGAGGATGGGGGTGCCCCGCGTAACATGGCAGTGGGGGGCAGGTAGGGGCTGCCAGGCCAATGACCACGGGTGAAGCTGTACCCCTCACCACTTCACTTCACACATACATACATACAAACAAACACACACACCTGCTCCGTGACGCTCCTGCTGCCGTCCAGATCCAACATGGCAACGAAGTACGCCACGTCAGCGGGGGTGGCGGCCGTAGGGCCCAACAAGTCGCCCACCAGCCGGCCGAGCTCACGGGGCTCCAATCGGCCGCTGCGGTCCGTGTCGTACCGGGAAAACACATCTGAAAAACGAACCTGTTTATTTTTAGTGCGGGTGGGGGGAGGCGGGGTAAAGTGTGTTTCAGAGGTGGGAAATCACGAGATCGTACGTTGGGGGATTTGAGGGTATTTATCTTTCCAAGCAATACTCATGTGTTATTGCTGTATAAACAGGTACGAACTAAAGTAAATCTCCCCCCCCCGTTATAAAACCCTCAATTAGCTTTGGACTGCCTCCTTCCCTTCCCCCCCTCCCTTCTTGCAAATATCTCTGTTCCCCTCCTCCCTCCCCACTCTCCCTCCTCCCCTCACCCTTCCTTCCTCACCAGTAGATATCCCAACTGTGCTGACGTGGCCTCCGGCATCACCCGCCGTACCAACCGACTCATCTCACGGGCGTCCAGGGCGCCGCTGCGGTCCGTGTCAGCCGCCTCAAACAACTGCCGCAACCGAACGCGGTTGTCTTTGAGGAAGGCGTCCAGACGCTTGGCACGGGGGGGTCGGTAGGGGGGGGTCGGTAGGGGGGGTCGGTAGGGTTAGTTAGGGATGGGTTGGAGTCCGTAGTTCGGGGAGTAAACAGACAATTGAGCTGGCGCATTTCCATGCAGAAGGCAGGCGGGGGGGGTGTTGGTTGTGTGTGTTGTTGGTTCTGGTGTTTAAATATTATCTCTTATACACCGCCAACTGCATTGATGTGATGATTTGACCCCCTGGCCCCCCCTGGCCCCCCCCTGGCCCCCCCCTGGCCCCCCTGCCCACCAGCCGTTCCTACCTTGAAAAAGCTGAATGTCTCCGCGCGCACGGGCACCACCGCCGCCCTCCCCCCCGGCCCTGTGTTCGTGATTCGCGCCAGGGGTTGCGGCCAGTCGCCCTCCCCGCGGGGCCGGCTGTACAGCACACCACTGGAGGGGTCCAGCAGCACGTCCCGGTCACCCCACCTGCGAAATGGAGGGGGAGAGGGGGGAAAGACGAACCACAGATGAAGAGATTGAAAAAGGGGAGGGGGAGGGCGAGGGGAGGGGAAGGATTGAGAAAGGGGCAGACTATTGACTGCTGTACATCCGTACATCGTGCTTCATTGTGAACAAAGTTAAGGGATGGGGGCAGGAGGGGCATCAGCGGCCGCGAGGGGAGGGAGGGGAGGGAGGGATTTTGGGAGGAGGCGGCACTGGGTAGCAACAAAAGAATGTGGGATGGAATGGGATCCGATAGATGCATCAAAATTACTAAAAACAGCATGCAAAAATGCATGCCGTACTGGTACCTGTACGGCTCCAGTCGCCACGTCGTTGGTGGGTCGTACAATGCCGAGGCGGCAATGCTCCGCCGGCCCTCACCACCCGCGGTGGTGACCCATCCCGTACTGTGTATTCCGTGCCGCGCACTTCGCAGGTCTGCTGCGTGAAGGGCTCTGAGTAACTCCGAAAAGGTCACCTGCAGAAGACATCGCAAATATGTGTGTGTACGTGTGTGTGTACGTGTGTACGTGTGTGTGTGTACGTGTGTACGTGTGTGTGTATGTGTGTGTGCGCTTGTATTTGTTTTCGGAGGTTATCGTCACGCTAGGGGCCGTGCTAGGAGCAGCAGTGGACGTGGGCGTTTTCGCGGCAGTTTGTTTTGTGGGCCGTTTGTTGCTATTCTTGTTCTTTGCTGGGGGAGGTTTGAGATCCTCCCCCCCCCCCGTTTCGTTTGCATCGTTGGTGATTATTCCCCCAGCGGGGCTGCATACACACATCACATGTAATCGGTGTCTTTGCAATTTTCGAAAAAGGTTTTCAAACAGTTTTCCAAAAACACGCTCCAAAAAAAGTTTTCAAAATCCCCGCCAGCCTCCGTCACCCGCCAGCCTGCTACTTTATCTCTTGTGTATCTCTACATTCCATACTTTTTTCCGTACACCAAACCCCAAAACCCCGCCAGAACTCTCCCCCCCCCTCACATCCCCGTGAAAAACACCCCATGCCCTTTCCTTACCTGTCCTGTACCGTCCACGTCGTACAGGTGTACCTGTGCCAGCAGGTGCCGTTGCTCTTCCGGGGTGAGGCGGGGGGGCGTCGGGCCCCTGCCGGAGGAGGGGGAGGAGGAGGCTGCCAAGCGGCGGAAAAACACCGCCACGCCGTCGTAATCCAGGTAGCCGGTACGGTGTGGATCCAAAGACTCGAAGGTGGCACGAGCTCGGTCCTTTTGACGTGTTCGCGTGTGTGCGTGCGCGTGTGCGTGTGTATACGTGTATACGTGTGTACGTATGTTTGTATGTGCGTAGCAAGTGTTGGTGGGCAAGGGGGAACATGGCGTGGGGAGAAAGGGGAGACGAGCGTGAGTTAGTGTATTTTTTGTGTGTATGTGTATGTGTATGTGTATGTGTATGTGTACATATGTACATGTGAGGGGTACAGGGGAAAGGGGAAAGGGGACGAGCCGTGTGTAACGTGCGTGCTCTTGCTTTGGTAAAAGCGGTTCGGGAGTATTAATACTGCTCCCCCCAATATATATCAGCCTCCCCAACCACACTCACCAGGTTTTCTCGCAGGTAACGAGAAAAACGGTCCAAAACCGCCGCCGCCTCCGGAGACGGCGCTCCGCCAAAGCCACCCCCTCCTCCTCCTAAACCTGTTGCCTGCTGCTGCCGCAACAGCTCAACCACCTTCTTTGCCGCTCCCAATAGCTCCTGCTGCGTGACACGTGGTCGTTGTTCTCGTCCAAAACCACCTGGAGGACAGTTCGTCGTTGGACGATATCACGTCGG
>NW_003307649.1:130645-131841 GCF_000143455.1 Volvox carteri f. nagariensis | reverse complement strand
GGGGGGGAGGGGGCCAAGAAGCTGTAGGAGTGCGGGGGTGGGGGAAAAGGTTTTTCCCCTTAGGAAACCACCAGCAGCCGTATACACTATACAAATACACTATCTATACACTGTACAAATACACTATATGCATTATATGTGCGGTGTCAGGCCCGGCTCGATATGTAACAAATATTCACAGGCACACACACACACACACACACACACACACACACACACACACACACACTTAAACGAACGCGCGAGCCCCCACACCTGGCGGGGTCGTACAAACCCACGGGACGGGGCCAGCGCTGTACGGCACTGACGGTGCCGCCACGGGCGGAGGACTGCAGAGGCGGAGGGAGGGAAATTCCCGGCGTGGGTGGGGGCGCGAGTGGGGCCGTGCTCGTAAAAGATCGGAAAGAAACACAAGCGATAGATAGAAATAGGCCAGGAACACACATAGACATACATACACACACACTGAGGTTGATTGTGAGAGGGCCTTCGTAGCCACCGTGCGCTCTTCCATCACCGATGACATGGGTGAGGTCACAGAGTCTCAAGAGGTAGAGAGGAGTGGGGGGGGGTGTCGTGCACAGTCCCATATGGTCGAGCACTAGTACTAGGGGACTGTGGGGACCCCTCACGCCCCTCTCGCCCCTCTCCTCCCGCCGCTCATTCCCGTTGGGGTGTTATACGGTTAGGTGCCCCTGGCCAGCGTCAGGCCCGGATCGATATATATCACAGATAGATATATACACACACGCACACACAATACACACACGCGGAGGCTTCCTAGCCCGTACGTACCTGCGGTGGCAGCATGTCGTACAGTACGTTGTTGTACCGGCTGAGAAGGTAACGCTGTCCTGCCAGTCGTACTTCCTCGAGCTCCAGGGATCCCAGAATCGGCTCCCGTGCCGCCGGGTAGCCGCCGTACGACCTGTATGCGGCGGCGCACATGCACATATAAATACTGAAAATCGAGTGGACAAGGAGTCGCAGATATGTGTACAGATATACGTCAAGACTCACTGGACTGGCGAAATCTTGCCCGAGTTGAAGGCGGCGGTTTGGAGATGATGACCTGCTCGCCAATGACCCGGTGAGATGGTGCGGTCCGGAGTCTGTGAAACACACAAAAATATACAGACAGACAGACAGACAGACAATCAGACAGACAGACAGACACACACGAACAAACAAAGGAA
>NW_003307649.1:129540-130293 GCF_000143455.1 Volvox carteri f. nagariensis | reverse complement strand
CACATATATACACACATACATATACACACATATACACACACACACACACCTCACCTGCAGTTCCACGGCTCTCATGGCGAACATGAACTCCTGAAAGCTCAGAGTCCCATCACCGTTGTGGTCCTGAACCGGAAGGGGGGGGAGAGGTGCGGGGTGTTGGTATGTGTGTGTGTGGGGGGGGGCCGGGTGTGACTTCGGAAAGTGGGCGGGGAGGGGGCGGGGGAGGGGGAGGACACACAAAGAAGAGAAAAGGAACAGCCCCTGTGTGAGTTTGCACTCTTCGTGCAGATGCGAGAAAATGCTGACTGACTGACCTGAGAAAATGGGGCGTGAAGGGAGCCTTGCTGCTCCGGGGTTACGGGTGGGCGGTAGATGGGTAGGTAGCAGGCGCGGTAACCCCCCTAATTAATAAGGTTCCAACAGAAGTCCAAATCAAAGCCCCTTTCCAACCCCCCCCAGCAGCTTAAATCGCGTGTGGTTCGTCTTTCCCCCCTCAACCCTAGGTGCATCCTGGAGGTCTTCTGACAGTAACCATAGAAAACCGAGGTCTTCTGTGAACTCATAAGAGTTGGTTGTGTGTGTTGGTACGGCATGTCATGCCAGTTAAGGAGGTCGCTCTAGTGTGCTATAGAGTGTTTTTTTCGGGTTCCGATAGGAGGTCACTGCTGTGAGGCGTTAGGTGTCCAGGCCTAGTGGTCCGCCTCGCGGTAGCTGGAGCCTCCACCCGGCCTCCACCCACCCACCGAAGGAGAA
>NW_003307649.1:118278-119139 GCF_000143455.1 Volvox carteri f. nagariensis | reverse complement strand
ATACACACGCACATACACACGCACATACACACGCGCATACACACGCACATACACACGCACATACACACGCACATACACACGCGCATACACACGCACATACACACGCACATACACACGCGCATACACACGCACATACACACGCACATACACACGCACATACACACGCGCATACACACGCACATACACACGCGCATACACACGCACATACACACGCACATACACACGCACATACACACGCACATACACACGCGCATACACACGCATATACACACGCACATACACACGCACATACACACGCACATACACACGCACATACACACGCACATACACACGCGCATACACACGCATATACACACGCACATACACACGCACATACACACGCGCATACACACGCAGGTAGGTCGTACAAGCCGCTCACCAGGAAGTAGTGCAGCTCGGCCCGGGTGACATCCGGTAACAGGTCACGAATAAGACGACCCAGCTCCGAAGGACGCAGGGAGCCGCTCCGGTCCGTGTCGTACATGTTGAACAACTGCCGTACACATGCGAACGAAAACATGTGCAGGAGGATTATTAGCAGTAGCAGTAGCAGTAGCAGTAGCAGTAGCAGTAGCAGTAGCAGTAGCAGTAGCAGTAGCAGCAGCAGTAGCAGCAGCAGTAGCAGTAGCAGTAGCAAATATGTCAGGGGACGGAGGACGGGCACATCCCTAAAGGACGGAAACAGGGTCCCCACCCCCAACGCCACCCCCACCACCCCCAACGCCATTCATCCCACCCGCAACCTCCCTCCCTCCCCGGCCCCCCTCTATGTTACCACGTTCTTCTCCCCTCTCTTCTTCCCTCCCTCTTCCTCTTCACCGC
>NW_003307649.1:113779-118228 GCF_000143455.1 Volvox carteri f. nagariensis | reverse complement strand
GGGAGAAAGGGGGGGAAGGGAAAGGAGGGAGGGGGGGAAGAGGGAGAGGGAGGGAGGGGGAGGGAGGGAGAAAGGGGGGAAGGGAAAGGAGGGAGGGAGGGGGAGGGAGACGGGGGAGGGAGACGGGGGAGGGGGCGTCCTAAGTTTGAAGCTGACAAGGGAGTGAGTCGTAAGCGATCATGAAGTCACTGACTCATAGTCAAGGGAGGTGGGAGGTGGGGAGAGGTGATGGAGGTGGTGTGATACACATACATTGAGGGGAGGGGGACAGGCAGGCAGGCAGGCAGGGCAAGGTAGGCGGGCAGGCAGGTATAGAGCTAGACGAAGACAGACCCTGGCAGGACAACGCAAATCACGAGGTGGTAAAGTGGCAAAGTGCGCAAAGGGCATCACAAAGCATTAGCCAGATGGCTCGCCGGCCAACACGTGTTGGATAATGTCGAGTACGCATTTGTCGTACACGTGCGACCCGTGGTGTCGTACCTTAAGATGTGCATCCAAGTTTCTGAAGAAGGTCATTGTGGCCGAGCTGTCCAGCGGCTGCAGAACGTCGCCCACCTGAAGTGGGAGGGGAAGGGGGGCCGTGGTGTGTATGTGTGTGTATGTCAGTACGTAAGTCCGTGCGTATGGGATTCCAGGCTGGAAAGTTAGAAGTTAGCGGTTGGGAAGTTGGGGGTTGGTTTTGTGCAGGTGGGAGCGCACACGCAAAACACACACGCGCACACACATACGTACATACACGCAAGGAGCGAAGTCCTTCTTCGCCTTTCCCGCTCGCAGACCAAGATACATGCCCGCTTTTTCTACCCCCACCTCCGTAAATTCTTATACCTTTCGGCCCACTAGCGGTGGCCATTCCCGCGCAGATGCCACATCGCCGTACACAAGCCCCGAGGCTGGATCCAGCAGATAGGTGACGCCCCTGGGGGGAGGGGGTAGAGGGAGGCGAGTGTGTGTGTGTGTGTGTGTGTGTGTGTGTGTGTGTGTTTGTGTTTGTGTTTGTGTGTTTGTGTTTGTGTGTGTGTGTGTTTGTGTGTGTGTGCCAAACGCACTTTTTAAACGCACGGATACGAAGGCATGGTTCTGGTCGGTTTATCCAAATTCTCTGAACCTGACTTTCCCCCCATACAAACAGTTCAACAACAACACACACACACACACACACACACACACACACACACACACACACACACACACACACACACACACACGCGGAGCTGCACCTCCTCAGAGGGGAATTTATACTCTTTCCAATAATCACACAACCCCTCTTATTCCCCCCTCCCCTTCCCCAACCCGTCCCCCACCAAACACGCACAGACATACAGACAAGCATGCGCACTGCAGTACGTACCTGTACCGCCACTCGTGAAGCTCCCATTCCGCCGTGTATGCTGCCGGGTTGACACGCCCCAACATTTCCGCATTTGTACGATAATGCAACTGACGGTTGTTCGCGGATGCGGAGGACACCAACGACCGCATGCCGCCCTCTCCGCCGCCGCCGCCACCGCCGCCGCTGCTGAAGGAGCGACGATACGTGGCGCCATTGGGGCCGCGGGGCTGCCGGCGAGTTTTAGGGTTTTAGGGTTTTAGTATCAAGGGAATGAGTTGAGTTTTAATTTTTCAAAGTCTGGGTATTAGTATCGGGTAAATGCAATGAAGACGGGTGGGTTTAGGTTTAGGTTTAGGTTTAGGTGGGATTCTCTATCCGAGTGTTAGTTAGGGCGCTGAGTTGGCTAGCTAGGCGCTGTGTGGTGAAATCCGAGCGCTGAGTTCCTATAGGCCGCATGCCGAGGACCTGCAACCTGAACGCGGGCGATGCCGATGAACGTTCATGTAAGTGTACGTGTACGTGTACGTGAGCACTGAGATTTGAGTGCCGTATAGTGCGGTACAGTGCCAGCTTTACAATCCGCCGTACCTAGCTTCCTAACCATACCGCCCAACACAGCCCATCCACAACCAATCCCCCCCAAACTGGCAGCACCTTCACTCGTTCGTGGTTCGTCTTTCCCCCCCAAACTCCCTCTCACTACCCCCTTACAAACACTCTATTCGCCACTCCCGCCTGGGAACACATCCCCACATACATACACACAGTTTTTCTTCCCGTGGGTTCCTTTGTCATTGGTTGTGTTTTGGGGGGGAAGGGGTCGGAGACGTTTCGCCTTTGCCCTAGCCGAGACTTGTGGACTCGCTTTAGCGGGACCTGAGAGCCCTTCGTGGTGTGTCTTCACTGCAGCGCCATCCCCCCGGACAGAGGTGCTGAGGAGTGGCTGCGTCGTGTGTTGGCTAGAGCCTGAGTCGGGGTGGTGGGGAGTACGCAAATCTAGCCGTGCTGAGTGCTCCCTTCCTCTGATTTTGTTCTATATCAGGATAAACGTTGTATTCTTATGCATATAAGCGGATTTAGCTCAGTTGGGAGAGCGCTAGACTGAAGATCTAGAGGTCGCTAGTTCGATGCTAGCAATTCGCACTAAAGATGTTATTGCATGTCTAGTGTTTGGCTTGATCCTATTATGTCACTCAGGCTCGTATGGCAATGCACACACTAATGCCCCGGAGGGTTTGGAATTGAGACCTGTCAGGGTCGAAAATTCTTTCGATGGTGGAAGGTAAAAGTGCCTGGACGGTGGTGACCTGGGATAAAGTTAACTTGCGAGCCGACCAGGAATGGAGTTGAGCCGCCGTCGACCCGGCAGATTCCGTTGGATGCTGGTGGTGGGTGCGGAACCTGAGCACTGGCAGGCTGCAGAGTCCGCCGGGTAGCGGCCACGGGTGAAGATATGCCCCCCTGCCCCACACACCATACATACATACATATACACACCTGTAACGCATGCAGCCCCGCCATGAGCTCGCTGAACCGCAGTGTGCCGTCGCCATCAAGATCCAGCGCCGCCAAGTACGACAAGACGTACTGCAATTGGCGGCTCCCCAGGTCGGGAAGTAGGGCACGCAGGAAGCGGCTCACCTCGGAAAGATCAAGTGCGCCGTCACTGGGGGTGGGTTTGAGGGTTGGGGGGGTGCGGGGGGTTGGTGGGGATGTGGGGCGCGAGGGCGAGGGGGAGGGGGGGCGAGGGGGGGGGGGGGGAAAGACGGGAAGTGGAATGGGAATGAGTGCAGGTCTCTTTGGCAGTTTTAGGGTTCTTACGGGTGCTTACCGTGTACTCCTTTGTGTGTGGGGGGGGGAGGGAGGGTTGAGGGTGGTGGGCCCTCCAGTGCGCGCTGACCCGCTGGATAGCCTTTTTCGAGACGCGTTTTCAAATGGCGGGAAGGAGTTTCATATCATCCCCTTCCGGGAACTGAAGGGGAACCAAAAAAAGGGTTTTCTTTTTTGTCCCTACCACCTAGGTTTTCTGAAAACAAAAACCAGTATAAAACGACGGAACGGGACGGAGAAACATAATTGGATCCGAAGAAACATAAAATGTGATGATCCCCCTCCATCACCCCCACTCGCTAGGCCCCCCGTGACTTGCGTACTCAGGTTGCCTCTGCCTCTCTCCCTCCCCTCCCGCTCCTCTCGTAACACCTCCCCTTCTCTTGGCACTTCGGGGTCCCCTTCTTTTTCTCTCGCCCACCCCTTTCTCTCTCCCTCCATTACTCGTTTTCCTTCTTCCTTACTTGTTCCTGTCGTACGACATGAACGTCCTCCTCGCTTGCGCCGGCTGGTCAGCCAACCGTCTGGACAGTTCCTCAAGCACAGACAGCACATCGGAGGGGAAGGAAAACCCCGCGCCGCCGCCAGCTTCCCCGCCGCCGCCGCCAGCGCCGCCGACTACACCGGACAGTTGCTGCGTGGCGCGAAGAGAGTCCTTGGCCGCGACAAGAAACTCGTCGTACGACACGGCGCCATCGCCGTTGGCGTCCATCATGGCCTAGAGGTGAGAAAAAGCGGTGGGGGAGAGAGACACCAAACACCGGGTTTTTTTGTGTCTCGATATCATTACCTCATTTACACAAAACACGAGTAACATTGTGTGTTGTAATGACACGTATATTTGTTGGTGTGTTTTACGACCTCACCATCCTTTTTCACACGCAAATACACACGCACATACACACGCACATACACACGCACATACACACGCACATACACACGCGCATACACACGCGCATACACACGCACATACACACGCGCATACACACGCGCATACACGCGCACATACACACGCGCATACACACGCGCATACACACGCACATACACACGCACATACACACGCACATACACACGCACATACACACGCGCATACACACGCGCATACACACGCACATACACACGCACATACACACGCACATACACACGCACATACACACGCACATACACACGCACATACACACGCACATACACACGCGCATACACACGCACATACACACGCACATACACACGCACATACACACGCGCATACACACGCACATACACACGCACATACACACGCACAT
>NW_003307649.1:108916-113099 GCF_000143455.1 Volvox carteri f. nagariensis | reverse complement strand
CTCTTATCATCTTCTTCCCCCTCCCCAACCCACAACCTCGACACCGTCACCCCGCCCTCAACCGTTATCCCTCCCTGGCCCCACTCTTGCCACAAACGCTCTTGTCAACACCACACCCCTCTTCCCCCCCCCCCCAAAACCCACCTCTTGGAGCTTGACCCGGTTTGACTTCAGGTAGTTGTCAAGTCGAGCCCACAGGTCGTTGGGACGCAACTCCGCGGCACGAGTCACCCGACCGTTCTGAGCGGAGACCCGGGGAGGGAACAAGGGGGGAAACAGGGGGGAAACAAGGGGGGAAAGGCCATTAGGCGTTAGTGTATGTGTGTATATGTATGCGTGTGCACGTGTCTAATCATCTACGTGTTTGCGGGACTTGGGAGAGAGAGATGTTGGGTCCAAAACTCAGTTAAGCCCCTTTCCCCTTAAAGCCTTAATCCACCAAAATCCGGCCTCCCTCAACCTCCATCCCCCACGCCCCCCCAAACCCAAAACCCTAACCCCCCCCCGGAGCCTTGGGGCATCCAACTCCCCCTTGGGCCCCATCCTTCCCCCTGAATATCCCACGAGCAATATCAAAAGCCCAAAGCCCTAAAACACAAAAAACACACGTATGCATACGTACGTACATACATACGTACACACCTCTAGTTTCCCTAGCAGTTGTGGCCAGCCGCGACCGTCCCTGGAGCTATACACCCTCTGAGTGCGCGGATCAAGTAATAACATCTGACCGTTGTACGGAAACTCCTGCCGGGGGAGGGGGGAGAACCAAAGGGGATGAACCGGGAAGGTCATTACATGCAACATGCAAACAAAGAGTCCAAAGGAAGGGGGGTTGGGGCCTGGGGATGGTGTGTGTGTGTGCCTCTGTGTGTGCGCGTGTGTGTGTGTGTGCATGCGCGCGCGCGTATGTCTCTGTCTGTGTGTGTGTGTGTGTGTGTGTATGTGTGTGTGTGTGTGTGCGTGCGTGTATGTGTGTGTGTATGTGTGTGTGTGCGTGTGTGATCGGTGGGAAAGAAGAAGAGACAAGAACCGGGGTCCCACCATGCCGGTCTCATATCCGGTGTGTAAAAAACATAATCCACGCGTACATACATACACACATACCCCACACCCACACCCACACAAGCATACCCCCACCCCCACCCCCATACCTGCAGCACCCATTCCGCGTCATCAGCGACCGAGCCGTCCACAGAAGTCAAGGAGCCGCGGCTACGTGGTCTCGGAGCCGCCGCCGCCGTCGTCAGTCCTCCTCTACCGGCCAGGAATCCCCCTCGCACAACCACTTCCTCCCGACCTCCCGCCATCCGAGCGCGTGCATCCACCGCCCGCATCGCAATACAAAACTCCCTGTATGACAGGCAACCGTCGCCGTCCATGTCGTACGCGTGCAGGTGCGCCAGCGCGTACCGCAGCTGTTGATCGTCCAGCGGGGGTTGTACGGCTGTGCGGAGCAGTTGGACTAGCTCCCGGGGCTCTAAGAGACCGTTACGGTTGGTGTCGTACCGGGAGAATGCAGTACGCATCTCGCCCTAGAGGGGGAGCGGCGGGAGCGCCAAACGGGGGAAGGGGGAAAGGGGTGAGGTGGGTTTATAATTAATGGATACATGACCAGACTGCCCCCACGTTTTTCATTTTCGACATGCCCTGCATGCAAATATACGCACAAACCACATAAACTTCCACAAACTTCCACATAAACTTCCACACATACACACATACACACACCACCTC
Source organism: Volvox carteri f. nagariensis (assembly GCF_000143455.1). Lineage (NCBI taxonomy): Eukaryota > Viridiplantae > Chlorophyta > Chlorophyceae > Chlamydomonadales > Volvocaceae > Volvox > Volvox carteri. The sequence goes on along the minus strand of NW_003307649.1, from coordinate 111,362 downwards.
ATGTGCACATAGACACGTGACCAGCACCTACCCCGTAGTGCCGTACGTAGTCCGACACGATCTGGAGCGCACGTGCCACTTCCGCAGTTTGCTGCCGGGCTGCCGCCTCCTCCGACCGGCAACTGCGAGCAGCCTGAATGGAAGGGCGGGGACGGGGGAGGGGGTGAAGATAGGGGTGAAGAGTGGGGGGAAAGCGTGGGGTGTGTGTGTTCAAGAGAGGGGTGGAGAGTGGGGGTTTTAAAAACCCGAAAACCCTCACCACCTCACCTCCAGGAATTCCTCGTAGGTGATTCGTCCATCTTGGTTACGATCCACCATCACCTTGGCAGCAGTACGACAACAGCACAGCAATAAAACAAACAACAAAACAGCGACGACGCAAAGGCAAAGGCGGGGTTGTATGTATGTGTGTACGCGAGTGGGAAAGCATTTAATTGAACTAAGCCGCAAAGTAATAGATATGTACTGAACAGGTAACACAGCGCGGCTGAGTGTCCCTAAGATGGTGAGAGACAGGGCTAGGGTGATGGTGAATGATCAGAATGTATGTATGTCGTGTGTCATGATTAGCAGAAAGGTATCCGGGATTACGGAGTCGATACAAACCTGCGCCTGCGTGAGGTAGCTGCATCAACAAGCTCTTAGGTAATATAGGAGTTTGAAAACTCTTTATGACATTTCCTTTCCGTGCGCCACTAGTCCATCGGTAGGATATTTGCCTTCCAAGCAAAAGAGCGGGGTTCGACTCCCCGGTGTCGCAGATGTATAGCAGTAATATCATATGTAACAATTTTGAGGGATCACAATTCGATTTTTCACGTTTTAAAACGTATCCCCCGTGCCAACGGACAGGTAAAATGACCCTTGCAACTGCCGACCGGTAGTGAGTGAAGGCGACGTCGCGGCTGGTTCGGCGGATTCGATCGGGGAAGGTAGTTTAGGGGGGGACTCGGCCAGCAGAGGCTAGTAGGAGAGGACACACACACACACACACACACACACACACAAGCGTGTGAAGCCAGAAGGACGAGGATTTCAAAACCCTGGAACCCTAAAACGATTAACTACCTAACCCTAAAACGACCAACTACCTAACTAACTAACCTACCTGGAAGTACTTGACGTCGCCGGCCGTCACCTGGCCCCCCGGCAGGAAGTGCTCCACCAGCCGCCCGAGCTCCTCGCGGGACAACCAGCCCTTGGAGCCCCCGTCGAAGTGGGAAAACACCTGAGGGGGGAGATTGTGTGCGTGTGTGTGTACTTGTGTGTGTGTATGTGTGTGTGTGTATGTGTGTGTGTGTGCGTGTGTGTGTGGGTGTGTGCGCGGCAAGCAAACTAGGTGGGGTGTGCGTGTGCATGTGTATGTATGTATGTGTTTCTGCCGGCGCACCTCCTTGCATCTCATCCGGTGTTGCTTTAGGTAGGCATCCAGCGTCTCGAACAGGGAAGAGGCCATGGACCGTTCCTGTCGGATAAGGGGGAGGTGAGGATGNACGTGGGCGTGACCGTGGCGTGGAAGTGGGAGTGGGAATTACTGAAGGTGGAAGAGGGAGAGCCGGCGGGGGGGAGGGCCGGGGAAATCGCGTGCGAGGAAAAGCAGGGGCGGGCGGGCGGTGGGCAGAAGCCTCCTTCTGCCTCTCCTTAGGGAAAAGGAGAGGGAAAAACCCTAGTACGGAAAACACACGACACGTGTGAGGCGAGTGTGCATTGGAGGCGTTGAGGACGCGAGGGGTAATGAAGGAGCGTCGCCAAGGCGCTAAAACTTCCCCCATCATCCCCCTTCGGAGGGAGGTGGGCGGGTATGGCCTTTCTAGCTTCACTTTAGCTTCCCCCCATAGTACGGTTCCGCGCCTGCCGTACCTGGATTACAACCGTGCCGTCCCGGTACACGCCCGCCAGACGGGGCCACTCGCCAGCCTGTTCAATACCGTTGTCAGTTGACAGTTTTGGCAGTTGTTAGTTGACGAATTCAAGGGGAACCGGGAACGGGGGGGCGGGGAGTTATTATATGGACGGGGGTCCGTACGACACTGGTAAGCACCCCTCCTCCTGTATGTCCGTCAGGTGAGCCGTACAGGACGTCAAACGGCCTCACTCCGCGCCACAATAATATCAGTTCGCCGTTCACGGGCCCCTGGCTTTTCCGGGCGCCCTACTACGCATCTGTAACCGCGGAATTCGTACTGTGTACGTGCGAACGCCTCCTCAATCTGGTTCGTGTTCAAACCCCGTCACATTCACATTTGTTTAGTCTAAGGATACGTGTGGCTCGGCGCCGTGTGTTTTCCCCATCCATCGGCACTCCCCCAAACACCTACCTACCTACCTATACATGCCACCTACCTGCCTTGCCCCCCAGCCATCCCCCCCTCTCTCCCCTGCTTCATACCTGCTCCTGGCGATACACTCTGTTGGTGTGGGGGTCCAGGAGGAAGTTGTCCCCCCG
>NW_003307649.1:105955-107298 GCF_000143455.1 Volvox carteri f. nagariensis | reverse complement strand
TGAGGAGGTGTGTATGAGAGGACGTGTGTGTGTATGTATGTTATGTGCTTTATAATCATCTTCGGAGGAGCCGCGATGAGGGACTTCATAAGCCAAATATGGTGGTTGGCTCACTAGCGACGTGTGTTGGAAGTCTCCGTTAAAAGATGTGGCTGCTTGAGGTCTATACATGGAGGTGTTGATGATTAGGAAAATGGGTCGGTGCGTGTGGGGTGTGAGGTAGACGATTAGGTGGGTGGGTAGGCGGGAACTTTTGGCGTGATCTGACCCTCTAAAACATATATACATACACATACACACATGCACACACACAGGCGCACGCACGCACACACATACATACACATCCACACACATACATACATACACACACATGCACGCACCTGTCCGCTATTGCTGCTCCGCATCCCGCCCAGGTAGGACTGCGTCTGCTGCAGCTGTTGGCCGCCGCCTCCCCCCCCCATATTCGCCAGCTGCGGCACCCGCATGAACCTGGCCAGCATCAGCCAGCTGATCACCCCGCTCTGGTCCACATCCTGATACATACATACATACCGACGCATGCGTACATACATACCATACATACAGGAAGAAAACGACGCGGCCGTGACAGGGAGGCCGTAGGCAGCAGCGGGGGGAGGGGGGGGGATGGGATTAGGGGGGTTTAGGGTAATAGGGCAATACCGGGTAGGGAGTGAGCGAGCAAGGAAGAGCAGTACCAGCGGCAGTAGCAGTAGTACTAGTAGTGACGACTGCAAAAAGTATACATATACCGGCAGCAGTTGGAGGATTCGCAATAGCAGGAAGAAACAGGCTATGGGCAGGGGCAGCAGCAGCCGTAGCAGGAGCAGCGAAATCAGCAACAGGCGCAGCATTTCGCATCAGCAAAAACACGAACACACATACATACATACACACACATACACATACACAAGTAGGAAGCAGTTTCCACATCGTAAAAAAAACCAATTCCATCTTGTTACACACACACATACCCCTCCGACTTGCGCTGCCATATGCAATGCCGTAAAAACGGCATTCAGAAAACGCGCATGCAGCCTGCCCTGTCGTACCTGCGCATACAGGTACGACAAGATTGCCCGGCGGGGCGCCTCCTGCAAGTCCGGCATGAGGCTGTGCAGGAAGCGACCAAACTCCGGGAAGCTAAGGTAGCCGCGTCGTGAAGTGTCCGCGGTCTCGAAGAGCTGTAGCGCGACAGACTGGGGGAGAAGTGGGGGGAGAAGTGGGGGGAGAAGTGGGGGGAGAAGTGGGGGGAGAAGTGGGGGGAGAAGTGGGGGGAGAAGTGGGGGGAGAAGTGGGGGGAGAAGGAGGGGGGGAAGGAGGGG
>NW_003307649.1:87243-105273 GCF_000143455.1 Volvox carteri f. nagariensis | reverse complement strand
CGGGGAGGGCATCATGGCGGAAGGTGGAGGAGTGTGAGTGGGTGGAGGTAATAGCACCCCTAGACGATGATCGTTAATCCGGCAGATTCCGTTGGATGCTGGTGGTGGGTGCTGAACCTGAGCGATCCACTGAGAAGTTGACTAGGGTGACTGGATCAGGGTGGTGCCCCGAAATACCCGCGGGGAAGGCAGAGGGTCTGCCGGGTAGCGGCCGCAGGGTGAAGATATGAACCCCCTGTCCCACACATCATACATATGTACGCACATGTTCCCAATCACATATGCATACTCACATACGCGCATCCGCCCTCCCTCAGCCATTTATAACTGGTCCCTTAAAACATACGTACATACATACATACACAGTTACGTTGTATGTGTAAACACACACACACACATACACATACATACACATACATCCAAGCGCACACATCCAAACACCAAGCGCGCGCACACACACACACACACACACACAGAGTCAATGCGGCCCGCAGGTGGCCCGAGAAGCCGTTTTTTCCTCTCTTACTGCGTCTCGACTTGCACGCACGCAATCTATGCCGTATGCAGTATCCGTATATGTACACGGTGTTACACACACACACACACACGTCCCCCTGCACCCCACCTGGAAGTAGTGCAGCTGCCCCTCGCTGAACCCCGGCAGGATGGTGGCCACCAGCTGCCTCAGCTCCCCCATATCCAGGTGGCCTGAGCGGTCCGCGTCGAAGTGGTCGAACATGTCCCGAAACTTGACCCTGAAGAGGGCGGGTTTCCGCATGTGTGTATGTGTATGTGTGTATGTATGTGTGTATGTGTGCGTGTGGCGTTGGTTATGATCTGAGCCGTGATGTGTGTGTGTATGTGTGTGCTGTGTTTGTCTCGGGGTGTGTGTGTGTGTGGAGGGGGGGGCGGGGGGGGGCGGGGGATGAAAACGCAAGATAGGGTAACATAATGCCAAGGAAATGCGAGTGTATGTTTGTGTGAGAGAGGGGGGGGAAGGAGGACGGGAGGAGAGTGTCGGGATAAGATGGGGCATGTACGACATGGAGGAGGGAGTGTGATGTATGGGAGTACGATATGACCAAATTCACCCCGTCAATTTAGTTGACGTCTAGGTTTTAAAGTTATGCTTCCCCCTTGTTAACTCAACCCCCCCCCTTAACTCATCCTTCTTCTTCTTCTTCTCCCTCCCCCTATACCCCACCTCATTCCCTCCCCCTTACCCACGCACTTATTAGTTCGCAGATAGCCGTCCAGCGCGGCGAAAAGCCCTCCGTCATCTCGCCGCTGCATCATCCGCAGCACGCCCCCCCCGTCCTGCACCCCCACCACCTGCGGCCACTCCCCAGGAACCACCTCCTGGTACACAAGTCCCGTGGCGGGGTCGAGCTTCAGGGCACGACCTGTGTTTGGGTCGTACACGTCCTCCAGGACCCACTCCGCGCCACCTGCGTGTGTGTCCGTGTGTATGTAGGATTGTTTGTAGGTGTGTGTAGGTGTGTATGTAAGGGTGTGTGTAGATTTGTGTGTAGGTGTGTATGTAGATGTGTTTTGTGAATTGAAGTGAAGGGGGGTTGAGGCAAGCAGGCTCTCTGAGGAAGCCAGGACCTCCATAACACAACAATACACCCACAGCCCCCCAACAGTACTCAGTAACCCCTAGGGGGGGGGGCATCTGGCACACCCTGCGGCGGTCAAAACTTGGGGCGGTTCAACGCTCGTCCGCTCTCCAACCACCATTAATGAACCAACCACCACGAACCAACCAACCAACTACCAAAGGCCAACCTGGCATGGCGGCAAGAGAGGCTTGCCGGGAGAGGGGTGGTCGGCTCGTCAGGCTGTTGTTGAGCTGCACCTGGCCTCCTCCAACTCCTGCCCCTGTTGCTCTGTGCACCTCCGCGGCCCTCAGCGCGTGAAGGAGCTCCGGATAGCTCACCATGCCGTCACCGTTAGCGTCCAGTCTGTACACCGGAGGCAGGGGGCATGAGATGCGGTTCCGTGCGCCGTAAGAAAGCGAAAAGTACGACCCGTACGGCTCCGTACACTTACTCGTACATGTGCGCCAGCAGGTATCTTATCTGGTCCTCCCCCAGGCCGGGTACTGCTTGTGCGAAGAACCTGGCCAGCTCTGTGGGCTCCAGCCGGCCGTCTCCGTTCACATCGAAGCGGGAGAAGACGGCGGAGGCGGTCTCGCGGTTGGCGCGAAGGTAGTCCGTCACACGGCGCAGGACGGACTGGGAGGATGCGGGGGAAAGGGGGGTGTTGAACGGAAGAGGAAAAGAGGGGGCTCATTCTATTAACACACACACACACATGAGCACCTTCTTTTCCAAAGAGCTCCTTTGCGGCCACGGCTTTTGCCGTACATGGACCCCCTGCCACAACCCAACTTTCTCGCCACAACCTTTAACCCCGCCTTTCTCACATTCGCAACCTGCTCCCTACCCTTCTGCGCAAATCCTCGTCTTCGCCCCTATTGCAAAATAAATTCCTTCCCCACGTCTTAGGCACTACGGGGCTGCATGCACATGCTCCTAGTGCGCGCGGGTTGGCGGGAGCCACATGTGGCCCCTGCGCCTGCACACACACACACACACACTTTTTTAACTACCAACTGCCTCTCCTCCCAGTGGCCTTTCTTATGCGTTCTTTCCACCCCAATTTTCCATTTCTAGCTTCTTTGCGTCCAATGCGTCATCACTTCTCAAGTCCGTCATCTAGTACGACACCTTTTGCGTCCTTAAAGTTTTGTTATGTGCTCTCGCTCACAAATGGGCCGATTAGCTCAGTGGATAGAGCGGAGCTTTCCTAAGGCTCAGGTCGCAGGTTCGACCCCTGTATCGGTCGAAAGACATGTCTTGAGCGTTTTATTATAGCTACTTCACAACCGCCGACTGGTTAGTTAACCTTTCTTTACTTCTGGCGCATCAGCCTTCCTTCACTTGCTCGTGGTTCGTCTTTTCCCCCCTCAACACCCACTCACGCTCCTGCCCGTGTTTATTCGAATTCTGCATACACCGCATGCTCCCCCGTCCCGTCTTTCCCCCTCACCTGCACATCCGGGCTTGCCGTCCCCGTTCCGCCCGCCGCCCTCTCCGCCGCCAGCCTCTTGGCCGCATCCAGACACGCCTTCGCCGCCGCCAGGAACTCCTGCTGCGTGACGTGTCCGTCTCCGGAGCTGTCCAACATGGCCATGACGTAGCGCACCTCCGCGGCGCTCACTCCGGGAACCAGCTGCGACACCAGCTGAGCCAGCTCGCCCACCTCGAGCGTGCCGCTGCGGTCGGTGTCGAAGCTGTCGAACAGGTCGCGGAATTTGACCTGTGGGTCCGGGTTTCCCGACGGGGGGCGGGGGAAGGGAAAGGGAGGGACGAATGGGTAAATGATGGCGGGTGCCACGGGCCATGAGAGGGAGAGGGCTTGCGAGGGGGGCGGCGTGATCGTGCGGGAAGTACGTGCAATGTGAACTGAGGGAGAACTGAGGAAGGCGAGACTCAACGAGGGCTATAGGAAACCAGATGCATTCAAGAAGACAATACAACTGTCAACGACGTTTCTAAAACCCTAAAAACCCTAAGTCCGTCCAAAGCGTTACAGTGCCGGGATCCAAGGCAACGACGGTACTCGCGGTAAGGAGAGTGGGGAGGGGGGGGAGGAACAGCAAGAGGGAGGGGAGGGAAGGGGGGTATGGGAGGACTGGGGTACTGGGGTGGGGGCGTTCCAAGCGCAGTTCACTGTGTCCCTTTTGCTCGTGCTTGTGGCCCCCTGCCCCAGATGCCTCCCCCTTGCCCCTCTCCCCACCTCCTTCCCACCACCTTCCCTCCTTGCCCCTCTCCCCACCTCCTTCCCACCACCTTCCCTCCTTACCCCTCTCCCCTTTCCTCAATTAAATTGTGGAGGAATAGGACCCAGACGGACAGGTAATCCTTCCCCGTCCCCCTTCCCCGTCTTCCCCATCCCATCCCTTCTCTCCCCCTTCTCTCCCCCTTCCTTCCCTTCCTTCCCTTCTCTCCCCTTCGTCCCGTTCACCTTGTTATCTCGCAGATACTTGTCCAGGTTGGTGAACAAGTCCACCACCACATTACGAGAGCGGGCAACCAAACGGTTGTCCTGCCACCTGCCCACCAGCTCCGGATAACGGTCCTCGGGAGTGTCAGCATATACGGCACCTGTACGGCGGTCCAACAGGTATGTACGACCCTCCCAGGAGATGGGCTCCAACAGCCACTCGACGACTCCCGACCCCGTGCTGATGCGACGGAGGGAGGGCGTCGAACCGCGGCTTAACGACGATGATGCGCGAGGTGTCAGGCTGTTGTTGAGCTGCGCCTGGCCTCCTCCAACTCCTGCTGCCCCTGTTGCTCTGTGCACCTCCGCGGCCCTCAGCGCGTGAAGGAGCTCCGGATAGCTCACCATGCCGTCACCGTTAGCGTCCAGCCTGTACACCGGAGGCAGGGGGCATGAGATGCGGTTCCGTACGCCGTAAGAAAGCGAAAAGTACGACTCGTACAGCTCCGTACACTTACTCGTACATGTGCGCCAGCAGGTATCTTATCTGGTCCTCCCCCAGGCCGGGTACTGCTTGTGCGAAGAACCTGGCCAGCTCTGTGGGCTCCAGCCGGCCGTCTCCGTTCACATCGAAGCGGGAGAAGACGGCGGAGGCGGTCTCGCGGTTGGCGCGAAGGTAGTCCGTCACACGGCGCAGGACGGACTGGGAGGATGCGGGGGAAAGAGGGGGAAAGGGGGTAAGACGAACCACAGACGAGTGGAAAGGGGGAATCACTTGCAAGAAGAAACAAAGACCGGAGATTTGAAGGGGTTGCGGAGTGGGGGAAAACGACGAACCACGAACGAGTGAAGCTGCTGCCGAGGGGGAGGAGGGGGTTTTAGGAGAGGCGAGGAGCAAGGGTAAGTCGGAGGCCCCTCTTTGGGTTACACGGTTTACATGGGAAAATAGAGCGAGATGGGAAGAAGCTGGAAGAAGCTGAGGCCGATGTTCGGCAATTGAGTGATTCGACTCTTTCAGCTCCATGCATCATCAATGACAGGCGCGCGAGCTGGAGGGGTGAGCTTAGGAGTTTCGAAGGCTGTGGGCGACAGGCGACAGAGGGGAGCCCCGGGCCCCCTTGGCCAGACCGCCAGCTAACGGGGAGCTGACAGACAGGCAGGCAACCGCGTTGCCTTCCCACAGCCTCCCTTACAGTGCTCTCTTCACGCCAGTTAACACGGCCCAGGCAAAGGAACGGGGTCCCCTTACTTGAACCCCCCGGGGGCCCCCCGTCCCGTCTTTCCCCCTCACCTGCACATCCGGGCTTGCCGTCCCCGTTCCGCCCGCCGCCCTCTCCGCCGCCAGCCTCTTGGCCGCATCCAGACACGCCTTCGCCGCCGCCAGGAACTCCTGCTGCGTGACGTGTCCGTCTCCGGAGCTGTCCAACATGGCCATGACGTAGCGCACCTCCGCGGCGCTCACTCCGGGAACCAGCTGCGACACCAGCTGAGCCAGCTCGCCCACCTCGAGCGTGCCGCTGCGGTCGGTGTCGAAGCTGTCGAACAGGTCGCGGAATTTGACCTGATCCGAGGCGTCCGGGTGTCCGGCGGGGGGCGGGGGATAAGAGGACGGGGGAAGACAGGGTTTGCAGGATAGGACGTGAGGAAGGCGGCGGAGGCGGAGAAACGGAGAAAGAGAAGTCAACTCAGGGTTCAAGGGCCAGGCGCTTTAGAGGGCCAGGAGTCCAAACGGACCATAGGTGGATATAGGCAGGCAAGGTGCGGTCGGGTGGGCAGGGAGGGTATGGAGTAGGAAGGGATCATTACGGGTGGCCTGATAGGTGGGGTGGCCTTAGGTTTGACCCGGGATTTGGGTTTTGGGTCCGGGGCGTTTTTGGAGGCGTGTCAGGAGACTGAGTTGCATGCGTACAGGACGTGGCTGGACGTGGCTGCACGCACACGCCCACTATAGAATGGCGCGAGAGTACATGGTAAGGAGACGTAAGGACACACGGGATGCAACTTGGTGCATAAAGAAGAGGACCCAGACGGACAGATAATCCTTCCCCGTCCCCCTTCCCGTCCTTCCCCGTCTCCCTCATCCCTTCCCTCCCCCTTCCCTTCTCTCCCCCTTCTCTCCCCCTTCCTTCCCTTCTCTCCCCTTCGTCCCGTTCACCTTGTTATCTCGCAGATACTTGTCCAGGTTGGTGAACAAGTCCACCACCACATTACGAGAGCGGGCAACCAAACGGTTGTCCTGCCACCTGCCCACCAGCTCCGGATAACGGTCCTCGGGAGTGTCAGCATATACGGCACCTGTACGGCGGTCCAACAGGTATGTACGACCCTCCCAGGAGATGGGCTCCAACAGCCACTCGACGGTACGGCCACCGCTGCCGTACATGCTGCCGCCGGCGACGCTAGCGCCGCCGGCGCTGCCCGGGGGCGTGTAGCTGGCTATGGAGGATGACGATGAAGTACGGACGTGTGTTGCGGATGCACGGTCTGCGTGTACAGTTCGGGGTCGTGCGGGAAAGCGGCGAATTCACACAGATTGGCAGAAACGGAATTGTCGGAGAAGAGTCGGATTTCCTTTTACAGAGAGAACCGAACTACCGGACTTTTAACGAACTCTTAATGGACGTAAGGGGAATAAATTCCCCGCCAATCTGTGTCTTATGTGCGCGAGGCCCTTCACCCAGCATAACTTCCGACCTGCCGCCCGACGCTTCTCAAACCGTAAGAACAACCATTGCGTGGCTAGAGTTGGGTTAGCTAGAGCTGGGTTGGATTCGGGGATGGTCAACGTACTCCGACCACGCGACACAAAGACAACAACAGTTTATTTCGTGACAGATCCAACAGTGTCTCTGCCGCAGTAGAGCGTCATGTGCCCCACATGTGGGCCCCCCCGGCAGGCACCTATGTTACCATGTGGCCCATTTATGCCCAGCGACTGATGTACTCCCCCTTTTTTGGCTACATCCTGAGGACGTGAGGTACATGCAGGTGCCCGCGGTCCGGCACACACGTACTCAAGGTCATGCTTGCGCGGCTGCTCTCCACCGATTCCCGCACGAGCCGGGGGTCCTCCCTCACTCCAGGCGCCAAGTTACGCGAGCTCATGTGCGCCATGCTGGCGGTGACGGAAGGAACAGCTCCGGGTCCCGATGCTACTGCTGTGGCGGAATTAACAAGCTGCCGTGCGCTGCTCCTCTGCCGATCGGGACGGGGCTATTAAGTGAATTGAAGATGTTGATATAAGCATGAAATGTTGTTGAGTTCGGGACTTGGGCTACTTGGCAGCAGGGCCCTTGGGAACCTGGCCTGCCTTAAGCACGCTGCCTTCAGATACAACGCCGGGACGCGACCCTGACGCTTGCATCTTAGAAGAGCATGAAAAATACAGTACTTGTTGCTTTCTGTGCCGTTTCAGACGCAAATACCTTAGACTGCTTCCTGAGCTGGGTGACGACTACCAGTAACCGCCCCGTAGATTTACCCGCAACAATATGATGTTATAATTTAGGAATAGATGTCGGGAAAATACAGTTTGCGACAAAGTTCAAAGGACAGACGAACGTCTTGGAAGCAGTCAACGTTCCGACAGGAACTGCAGTTAGCCCAAAATAGTTAGCGAGGTCAGTTGGTCACACCTTTTTTATATACACGCGACATAATATCTCAACGTCGTATGCACCGGGTGGTAAGCGACTATGGACACCAACATTTCATCGTACGCAAGCGACCTAGCCTGACTCACTGTCCCGTTTCTCATCACATCATTTCTTCCATATCTCATTTTAGAGGAATGCACCTGTCAAGTTTGAAGGCACCCAAACGCCAAGGATAATTTTGTCGAGGTCGCGCACACCGTTCAACCACAAGCATCGAAATCTACAAGCAGCAGTCTGCCTTCACCAGACTCCGCTATGCATTTAATTGCCTTCTCCCCGAGCTCAACCTCGATGCCCATATCGCTAAGCAGTACCATCGTGCACGCCCCGCTCGACATCTGCCCGTCCTCCCTCACATCACCATCACCGCCCACACCAACCGCAAATCCACCGACAACGATCTCGCTAGACGCATCTACGGGAACCTCCGCACCACGAACCAGCTGCACCAGGGCCCAATACTGCCCATTCGCGGGCGGCTGGTTCTGATAAGTTGACCAAGGCACCACCAACCGCCCTTTTGACCCGTCACAGCTTTCGCGACCAACTCCGCTGCCGCCGATACCGCTGCTGTTACTGCTCCTGCTGCTGTCGTCCAATTTCATAGCGGTGGTCGCCCTTGCGAGGTCGCACACGAGGCGGTACTTCCGACCCAGCAGCTGCTCCACACATTCCACTCGCCCGCGCTCCAAAAGCGACCGGATCTACGGAATGAAGGCAGGTGGCCAATAGGGGTATGTGTGAAAGGAAGAACCCAAAATAAACCCAAAGCCAGGTCTTCAAAACAGCTCAGAACTCTGGAAACGACTTGTCATGATCCTGGACCCAGACGGACTCAAGCTCTACGGAGCGATTGCTTACTTCAGTGTGATGGAGGAGAGGGGCGGAGAGATGGATCAAATAAGTAATTCGCGAATTTCGCAAAGCTATACGCGTACACAGGTAGATTATATGATATCATGGCGAAGCTAGGTAACAACCTAGGCGAGCCGGTAGATCGAGCTGGTAGAGATTGAGAGAGAATCACGCCTGATTGTGATACGCATGCTAGGTATACTAGCTATTACATTGAAGCCAGGAGCAAGCAGCAGCAGCAGCAGCAGCAGTACCGGCGGAGCTGGCGCTCCAGGGGAAGGGTTGGGGTAAGGGGGTTAAGCCGGAGAGAGGGGTCTCAAATGGGAGTTTCAAGTGGGTCAACGGCAACGGCTAATTAACAGCAACGGTTAATCAACGGCAACGGTCAAGGTGGAGACAGAAAGAAGTCCACTGTCCCAAAACCCAAATCAGGGCCCTGTACCATGACGGTTGGTGGAATAGAGATGATGACCATTGATGGTTAGCAGTTGGTTGGTACGACAGCGAGGCAGTACACTCTTACAAAGGTCGTACAAAAGGATATATCGGCACGGCTTGGGGTTGATCTGGGTCACGCAAGTATGTTAGCCAGTGTTGGTGTGGTGTGGTGTTGTAAGGGGCTCCTCACTAACCTTGTGACAACCCTTCCACCCCAACTCCTTAACTTCACGCAAATATAAGAAATCTGCTGAAGTTGTGCGGCTTCTCTGTCACCAAACCTACTTCCTTGTTCCCCCCTTCCCCCAAGTCAGTGACGAAGTTAGCCAGAACTGACTGACCAGTTTACCCTTTTCACGAGATCTAGTACTACTACTACGACGACTACGACTACGACTACTAGGATATCCATTCAGTAGCTACAGCTCATCTACACTGCGCTGGACATCAAGGGCCTCGAGGACAACATCACGAGACCAGACACGACGACCACACAAAAATATGTCGGTAATGTTATGGGACTTCACTTCCGGAACGAACCTTGGGTCAGTGACTTCATGATCTGTTAGGACTCACTCACTCACTTGGGGCAGTTAGGTCTACTTTGGACGCCTTCCGGTACTTCATTCATTGTTTCCTCTTGCATATGATCCCCTCCCCAACCCAACTGAACCTTTTTTCTCACCCGTGAAGATGATACACGAGAACAGCTACTGCTGTCCTCGAGTGCAGCCACTGCTCCTCCTCCTCCTCTTCCGCCGCAACTGTCATTACCACCGCCACAACTGTCGCTGTCATGGCCGCCGCCGCCGCCGCTTCCATCTCCATCGCTTAGCTGCCGATGAAGAGAACCTCCCTCCATGTTACCACTACTGCTACTGCTACTACTGCTACTGCTACTACTGTTATTACTGCTACTGCTGCCCCCGCCTCCATGTGGGCCGTTGATAACGCCGCTAGATGCGAGTGGCGTCATCGATAAGGACGTGGACGCCGCCGCAGCTGATGACGCAGCTGATACCGTCCGGTGGTCGTTCGCTGTCATCCCTGAGATTGATGATGACAAGTACGGCACACTGGACAGCAGCGGGGGTCCACTGCTGCTGCAGGTTGTAGTGCTACTGCTAGTGTTACTACTACTGCAGCTACTGCTTAAGCTCGCGTTGATACTCGTGGCTGTAGCGGTCGCTGTAGTGATGTCGTTGCCCAACCGACGACCGTTGGCGGTTGCCGTAGCCTGATCGGGGAGCGTCACCAGGTCCACAATCTCGACACGCATACCGTACTGTCGTCCCAGCCGTACAAGTGTGTCAGCATCGCCAGATGCCTTATATCCTGCCGGTGTGGACGGCAGGAATCAGCTATGTTAAGCGTGCGTCATGGCAGGAAGTACGAATACCAGTGCACGGGCAATAAACTCACTTAAGGCCCTCCACACACAAGGGCAAACATTATAACGGCACAGAACAACGGTGTACAGCAAAAAGGTGACAATGAGTAAACGACAACGGCCATGAAAGGGAGTAACCCCCACTTAGCTGCCTTCAATACTGTTTGTGCTATGCTTTCTGCTATTGTGCGGCAGCTCGGCAGGCATCGCGTGTTTTTACACATGCGAGAACGTTTCTGTTCAAGTGTGATGAAGGTAGGGGAGGATAAGTAAGAAGGCTAGTTGCAGAAGTTCGTTAGTTCATTGTTGAAGCGATTGACAAACCGACTTACCGAAACGGTAGTTGCGGCCTGCCACCACGCCCGCAGCTCCCAGATCGCGAGCGAGCAAGGCAACAAACTGTTCCGGAGACATGGCGCGAATCAGCGAAAACGGCAACGTGCGAAGCCGCGGCAGCGGCGGCGGCGCCCCGAGGGATCGCGTACTGCATCCCTCTGTTGGCGGCTGCGTAACCGCCGCCTGCTGCTGCTGCTGCTGATGCTGTGAGTGACGAGCCCCGTCACCGTTACAGTTGTTACCGTTATCGGTACCGTTGGAGGTGCTGCTACAGATTGCCGCCCAGCTAGCCAGCACGCGGGAGCGATCCTGTGGTGCCGTCAACGGTAGCCGTTGCGGCCACCCCAGCACGGCCGCCATGCCGCTGAAGGACAGAAGTACGGCATCTCCAGCGGTAGCGGTGGCAGCGGCGGCAGACGTGGCAGCGGCAGCGTCCGTACTGACGTCGGCACCGCCGGCCGAGTCGGCACTAATCTCCCTGGCAAGCGCTGCTGCGGCAACTGCCAGCGCGCAATGGCCTCGGTGAAGCGCATCGAACTTGCCGAGAGCAACTACCGAGCCTGCGGTTAGTAGGTGGTTGTTGCGGTTGGCGGTTGGTCAATGGTGTGGTTGCCGCGGCACATAGTGAGGTAGCGGTTGGCGGTTGGGGCATAAAGACAAATATGGAAATCGACCCCGTTGTTAGCCGTACATCTCGTACGGCCCCATCAGACACATCAACTCCACGAAGCAGCTCATATGAAAGTAAGGGTTGTTGTACGACAGTTATATACGGACAGCTGCACAGCACATGCACATGAACGACTGCTTTCATTTAATGCCGGGGGATGCTAAGGACAGTCAGGCATGCAGACACACAGAAGGACGGGTATGTAGCCAGGGCGAATAGGCTTACGAACAGACATACATACAGGCAGGCAGATAGGCAGCCGCTCAGTGCACACAAACCCACCAGGACGTCGTAGCGGAGTCAGCCAGTTGTCGAATCCCGTATCCTCCACCCATAAGGCCCGACCGAGACCCCCCGCAGTAGCAGCTGCCGCAGCCGCCATCAGCCCTGTTGCTGCTACTGCTGCTACTCCGCCGCTGGCACTGGGACTGTCTCCATTGCTACTGCTCCCATTAAAACAACTGCATGTATCTGTATGGCTACCACTGGCACTTGCGACGTTGCTACTGCTACTGCTACTGCTGCCATGATGGCAACATGCATCGAGACGGGAGGGAGAATCCTGAAGAGAATCTTTGGTCGCCATGACGTTGGAGGCGGCGGAGCTACAGGCCGCGGCTCCTGCTGCTGCATTCCGTACGACTGCTACTGCCGCAGCGCCTCCTCCCGTGGGGGGCCAAGAAGTTGCTGGGGCCCTGGAAACCCTCGTGCTACCGCTGCTACAGCCGCTGCCACAGCCGTAAAATGAAAGGGAGGTTGAGCCGTAGGAGGAAATGCCCCGATTCCTTGTTGTGCGCGCAGTGCTACGGCTGCAGGTGCGGCTGCGGCTGCAGCTGCGGCAGAGATTGGTGCTAATCGTGATGGACGTGGCTCTTGGTGCATCTTGGTGGGAGACCTTAAACCGGTAAGCCGGTAAGAGAATGCAAGAGGAGGAGAGAAGTCCAAAGGAAAGTCCGACGGAGGAGCGGCAACCAGAGGGGGTCCTGCTAGCGGCTGTGTACGGGAGCATGTAAGAAAAGGAAAAGAGTTTGGCGCGTGTGAAGGATTTTATGGCTTTGGGATTCGGGTTTGCGAACGCCCCCTGGATTTCTGTGGTTCGGGAGCCCAGGCGACAACAGTCGGCAAACGCAGATGCGATACGTTTAAAAGGACAGGACCAGGCGATAAGTTCGGGACGTGGCGGTGGGTCACCTGGTGCTAACGCTGAGATAGGGTCACGTGCAGGGCAGCCGCAAGATGTCCCCGCTGAAAAGTTGCCACAAGGGAAATTGCTGGATGCCGTGCTGAACGGTGACAGCCGCCGAGGACTGCCCAGGGCAATGCAGCGGCCAGGAGGCATCCTATATGGGTTATGCTAATGCAGACGCTGCAATCAATATTGTTTGATGGGCACGGTCCACCGAATGCGCCTAACGAACTGAACCTTCCGTCGAAAGGCGGTAGCTGCTCTCACGGACTGCCTATGAATGACATATTTAATGGAAAGCAGGATAGTTGTATGTACATCTTGGGTGATGTAGGTGAGTTTTTCAGTTAGAGCAGAAAAGATCGTCCATAGAGTACGGCTTTTCGTCGACGACAGCCTATGCAACGGAAGCGACGCATTACAACCTGAATTTCGTCAAGTCGAATGGTTGGAGTGCATAATTAGCAATAAGGCCGCGGGATCCACAGCACTAGTTCCTCTCGACCGCGTTGCTGCTCAAATCTGTCTTTTTGTAGAGGGTCCCGATGCCAAAGGCCACGGAGCTTTCGCTGGGAGATGATGGATACGCTGGCGTTCCGGCATCGCAGCAGCAGGTGCGCTCAGTTTCGGAAATGGCTACTCGACAGCTGTCCTCAGGAGTCGTCAGGCGTTAACAGGAGTTGTTGATCCCTTGATTGGCCGTGGTTTTGGTAAGGCAGCTCGAACCTAGCCCAAATCTGCAATCTTCGCGGCTTGTTCAATTCCGTGACCATCCGCTCGGCCCGCACGATACTCGCAACCCGGTGTTCTCCTTATTGCTCTCCTTTCCCGTTTTGGGACTGCGTATAGTTTTACAAAAACTCCCAGCTTCAAGCATTATGTCCAAGTTAAAGTTGTCATTGTTGTTGTTGTTGTTTGTCCAGACTGATGCATCCATCAAGAGGGGCCCAGAAGCGCGAGCAGAAGAGTTCCCACGCGCAGACAACAACCTGCCCCTTTTCAAACGATTTTATTATTAAGATCAAGCAGCATTTGTGCACCAGGATGTATCTCTCGTGTTGTAAGGGTAGTTTAAACCGTCATCGTGCTGTGTGTCACATGCATGTGAACGATGCACGACACACGAAACGTTGCTCGTTTTTTGGTCCCCCGAAACATCCCTAGACAGCCGTGACATCACATCACTCCACTTAAATCCCAACGTGCTGCGAAGTAGTCTCTGAGCAGACGCATTCTCGAGCCAGCAGTACGACGACCCGTCGATACTTCCAACACCGCGCACCCTCCACAACCCTCCGGCTCGGAACCGCCCGGGGATCACATCATATTAGAGATCGTAACGCTTCAACCCAGGTTGGAGTTGTTATTGAGCTACCCGGTTTTTGTTTCACCGATTTACTGGCTGGTGTTTTTTTTACTTTCGTCTCCGCACACGTCTCCTATGACAGGAGCGTTGATCGACTTGGAGCGGCGGATGGCAGTGTTTTTGATTAAAAGTGGTTACTAGTGACCAAGTGGTTACTGAGAAAATATTTCCCTTCCAGAAGGTGGTCAGTAGGAAATGTTTCGAGTCACCTGCCAGTAACCAGGTGGTCGCCAAGAAATTGGGCCACAGACCCCCGGTAGTATTGACCACCTAAACATTTGTTTGACGCTTGGATGGGTTCAGTGATGGTTCAGTGAGCTCGGCTCGGGAACACGTTGCCGTGCATAGAGTCAAAGTTGATGAAAGCTTGCTCAGACGGCTTGTTCATTAGAATTTCTTCAAGTGATCTTCGGATGCATGGTTCTCGGGGCTCCTGTTCAGGATACTCGCTGGGGAAAAGTTTTTGTAAGGTGGTAACCAAGGAAAACCCCCACAGTAACCACTTGGTCACTAAAAAATTACCAACAGTGAAAAAGTTTTAAAAACACTGGGTAATGGAGTGCCTCCTGATTTATAATTCTGTAGTTTATGATTCTATGTGAACATGTCGCTGCTGCCTACTTAGGACTTACAGACTAAAGTATGATTCTTGAAAGAGGTTAAAGAAGGAAGGAGAAAAGCAGGAACAAGGAGAAAAGCAGGAACAAAGATGGTGATGATGCAGGAGAAGGAGGAGGAGAAGCGAAAGGATAGAAGCTTCCAGCCGATAGGACAACTAAACCAACACGGCTGTGGACCACAAGAACCACAAAGCTAAGCTGCGGCTGTGGAAGCTATTCTTAGGGCTGGTATACGTACCCAGTTCATCTTGACGCCACCGACATCAACCGCGCACATATAGATAGACAGATAGACGTACATGTGTACATACATACATACATACATACCACGGCATGACTACTAATCAAACACGTACGAAGGTACGACAAAAGGCACGTCGGGGGAAAACCTTTCCCCGTCCTAGCAACCCGTACCGTGTACCCCACACAAGTCGTACGGAATGCATGCATCCTGCGTTTATCACACTGCATGGGCAGAACACCACAGGAAAAACAAACAAACAAAGGTTCCACTAACCACCTAGGAAATCAACAAAACGATGAAGCGGCCTTATTACTGCTTGTCTGGGTGGCCACAGGACCTGGCTGCAGGGAGCGCCGCCGCCTCCGAAACCTCATCCCCCTCCTCCTCTTTCCAACTTCAACAAGATCACGATGTACAACAGCAGCAAGAGCAGCTCCGAGACCAACAACAGCTGTTAGCAGTACAGTTGGGTATCAGCGACGCCCCACCCCCCTGGTGGAGCCAACAGCTCTCCAGGGGGGCCAGTTTGGTGTTCAACGGGGGACTGGTGGCGCTGATGCGGGCGCTGGTAAACCCGCCTAAACTGGAGGCGAGTGAGAGGTAGAGATAGAGAGAGGATGGGGGGAAGGGGAAGGGAGGGAAGGAGGAGGGGATATGTGAGGTGAGTGTGCGTGTGTGTGTGGGGGGTGTTTATTTTTCCGTAATGTTGTTTTGGTTGTTATGTTTTTCGTATTTTATCGCGGTACAGGATGGAGTGTCTACGGCAGGGAGTTAAATGGATTTTGATCTCGATGGTATGTATATGTACGGGTTGGTTGTACGTCGGATTAGATGGGTTAGGCAGCTTCGGCACTTTGTTGTGCGCTTGCTGTGTAGACGTGTTGTACTGACAAAATTTACTCTTTCGCTGTTTTTTTTATAGATTCCTCCGGAAGGCGAGGGTTCGATTCCCGCATGGTACGCTGAGGAATGGGCTACTCGTACCCGGTGGCGGCACATGGGCAATCAAGTGGCCAGGGATACGGCAGCGCTGGCCGGCGTGATGCTGCTCATGGACGGAGTGGAGGTACGGCAAATCCTGAGTGTGCGGCTTTCGGGGCTGTAAACCGGGGGTGGACCCTAGGGGGTGGGAGGTGAGGTGAGGTGAGGTGAGGTGAGGTGAGGTTAAAAGATTTCTGCGCACATATGTATGTCAGGTGTCCGGAGAGCACCCACAGCAGTATTCTCCTCCCCCCCTCCCTCTCTCCTGCAAAAGGCTACAGAACTATTTCATTTGGCCAATTTTAGGCCCTCTTCAATATTCCGCTTTTTCCCCCCACCTGTAGCCCTAAGATATTCCTGTGCCTGTCTTGACCTGACCTGTCCCCCCTCCTCCTCCGCCGTCTCCCCCTCCCCCTCCCCCTCCCCCCCACCCCACCCCACCCCAGGGTGGCATGAGGCGGCTCCGGGCCGGTTCTGATGACCCGTGGAACCGAGTGATGGCGGGAGTGATGGCGGGCGGACTGCTGGGGCTGCTGTGGTGAGTTCTGGAACCCGTCCGTTTGCCTTCCTTGCCCTTCAACCCGTGTGTGTGTGTGTGTGTATGTGTGTGTGTGTGTGTCCCCTACTAGCCCCTATGTTGGCTAAGCCCCTGGACTGCCTTCCCCGGTGTTTCCCCCCGGTGGGGGGGGGCATCCTCACCCTCGTCCTCACCCCCATCCTATTCATTATATTGGGTAATGACCCGGGTGGGTCGACTTGTGTGTGAAGTCATAGGGGTGGACCTCTTGGGGTGGTCGGCACCACCCACCACTACCACCACCACCAGGTTTACTAACAGCATCCAGTCAAATCCGCCGAAGACCAGCCGCGACGGTGATTCCTCTGCCGGTCGACAATTGCAAAGTTCATTTTAGCAGTCCATCATCACGCCAAGAAATGTTCTTTGTCTCTGTCGAAAAAGATTCATAACATGATGTTATTGTGCATCTGCGCCACCGGGGAGTCGAACCCCGCTCTTTTGCTTGGAAGGCAAATATCCTACCGATGGACTAGTGGCGCACGAATAGGGGATGTCTAAAAGGGTTTTGTTATTTATAAACTCGTAAAAGCTTGTTGATGCAGCTACCATTCGCAGGCGCAGGTTTGTATCGACTCCGTAATCCCGGATACCTTTCTGCTAATCATGACACATGACATACATACATTCTGATCGTTCACCATCACCCTAGCCCTGTTTCTCACCATCTTAGGGACACTAAGCCGCGCTGTGTTACCTGGACTAGTGGCGCTCCTGATTTGCAAATAGTAACAAATGTAATGGTAATGTTCCGACTCTCACCATATCGTCCCCCCCCCCCGCCCGCAGGTACCCGGGTCACCCCCGAGGTCGAGCCTACATGACGGCTGCGGGCTCCTTCGTGGGGTACTTCTCGTACGTCACGGAGAAGGCCGTGGATAGCAGGCTGCTCACGACGCAGAGAGAGCTGGAAGCGGGTGTGTGTGTGTGTGTGTGTGCCGGGTTGGGTCGGGTTGGGTGTGTGTGGCGGGGGGGGGAGGGGGTTGCAGCGAAGTGGCGGGAAAAAGAGAAGGGTAGGTAGGGCTGGAAGGGCATTCAACCGCTGAGGCACCAAATCCATTACTCAACTCAACTAGCTTTTATCTGTGCAGCCACTGGCCGCCAACCCGCCGCGCGGCCCTTCCCTCTCTCCACATCTCCCCAATGTCCCCCCACGGTCTCTTTTCCCCCCCCATCTCCCTCCTTGGATTCACCTTCACTCGCTCGTGGCTCGTCGTCCCCGCCAATCTTTCCCCCCACCCGAATCTTCACCCCCCGTCATCCAGAGTTGCTTCAGAAGTCCGAGGACCAGTTGCGGCAGGAGCTCAGCCGGCCGTACTTGCAGTCCCTGCTGCGGGCCAAACAACGGATGATGCACGAGGCCGCGAGGAAGGCGATGGCGGAGAAGGTCACGCAAGAACAACGAGATTTGGCCACACACACCCGTACACACAGCTACAGCCACGGGACAGGCGGGGGAGGGGGGAGGGGGTTGGGAAGTGAAGTTGGGGGAGGAATCCAACCGACACCGCCCGGCGGCGACGGCGACGGCGACGGTGGTGGCGGAAACGGAAGCAGTAGCTATTCTATGGATAGTCTTGGCGGAGGCGATGGGTCGTACGGCGGAGCTATGCCGTACAATGTTGCTGGCGGCGGTGTAGGCAGTGCGGCGGCCTGGGCGAGTGTATTCTGGCTGGGTGGGTGGATGGGTGGGGAAAAAG
>NW_003307649.1:80185-82885 GCF_000143455.1 Volvox carteri f. nagariensis | reverse complement strand
AGGGGGGGGGGGGGGTAAAGGGTCATCCCCCAAAGACCATCGACATGACGGCGATCAACAAGACCTTCATCGCCCATCGCTTTGGCAGCTTGGTCTTAGCCCCCATGCGAAACGCGAAAGAACCTGCCACGTCAGTCAAGGCCATATACGCCTTGTCCTCAGCAAACAAAATCCCCCCACCCGGTCAGCCCCCACTTGGCTTCCAACGCACCTGGGAGCAAGGTGAAGGCATCATCCTCCCCACCCCTTTCCTGTTCACCGAGCAACAACACCCCCGCCCGCCCCACCGACAAAACCGACAACCGTATCCGCCAACGACCCCGTCTGCAACCAACCGAGACAGCTGCCCTGCTGCCCCTCCGCCCCCTCCCTCTCCTGCCCCCGCCACTAGCAGCTCGCACACACCCCAGCCACACCCTACGTTCCCACCCCGTCTATTCACTCCGGGATAGCCGGCCCCAACACCGCCAACATCGCTCCCACAGCCCCTTTCCAAATCTTCGCGATTCCTTACCATCACCTCTTCATGACCAACACTGCGGGGATGCCCCACTCCTACGCCTATCCCACATCCTCCCTCTCCTGCCCATTGCCTGATCGGCGAAGACCGTGTTCCTCGCTGGGCTAGCCATGTAACTGAGATAGAACATGTTGATAAGGGAGAATGAAGCGCAAGCGATAGGAGTACTCGACTCCGAGGTCTTTGACCGGCTGGTCTTCGCAACCAAATTTGTAACAACATAGCTCGGCGGTTTGCGCAGCGAGTAACGTAATGTTTGATCCAACGATAGTTGTGGTATTGATAAGTACCGTTTGGTGTTTGAAGTTTAGGCATACCGTTGTGGTACGGATGACCGTTGGCCCGGTGAGCCAAGGCTGCCGTAGCGGCGTTACACTGCTTGGGTCCCACAGGCGTAATGGTTCTTTAGCTGCCGTTGATTTGACTATTACCAAGAGGTGTTTCCCGCTGCTGTTTTGTGTTGCACCGTATTTTCTTAGCGTGATTAGGATCGATGTCGGCTATCAAAAACGGCGCTACGGGCGCGGAAGGACTAGTGCTCACTCCCGAAATGCGGGCTTTCCTCGAGCAGCAGCTAGCTGAGGAGAGCGAGTCTTTTCGCCAGCAACAGGAAGCACTCACGGCTGACTTCGACCGGAGGCTGAAGGAACACAAAAAGTTAATCCAGTTGAAATTAGCACTAGCCCAATGCGATAATCTTCCACAATTTGCCGAGCCGCCGGCCGTTGCCAGCCACCCGCAATTACGCGAATCCTGGGCCTTTGTGAAAGATGTGCGCGTCGCCACTGAGCATATAAACGTAATTTGATGTTAAGGTTATTCAAGTTCTAGGATGTCCAGATGGACGTGGCCACTACTATCGATACCGGACTCATGCGGCCATCAGGTAGCGTGGGTGTCAACGGCTTTTCTGAACGCGGATGGCTCCAGCAGCAGGCATAAGACATATCCCGGCTCTGGCACTGGAGGCCCTAACAGCTTCCGTGGGATACTACAGGAACACATGGGATGCTACAGGCCCTAACTACAACAAGCCATGAAGCCTAGGGCGTTTCACCTGCACCAGGCCGAATGTGGCTAGTACCATCGTGCATCGACTGCTTATGAGGCAGGATGTCTTTTGTTGTTACATGGTCGTGGGTGCGTTCCCCGTACCTGCAAACCACCCTAATACGAGCCGAGGGTTCAAGGGCTGCCAGATCGCCTATAAGCACCATCCTTAGGGTTGGCCGGATGTTTAGATTTAGAAAATAATTTAGATGCCATCTAATTAGATTTCTATATAGATTTTAGATGAGGCCATCTAAACCGTTTAGGTGGGCATCTAAACGTATCTAGTCCATCTAATGCCTATCTAAAGGCCGGTGACCGGATCCAGACCGTTTAAACGTGAGTCATGGCACGCGAAACAGCTATGTTGAAGGTAAGTTTAGTGTCATATCCTTGCTCCGCTCTATTACATACACAAATAGACGTAAAAATACACAATGGCAGAACCAGGACCCCAAAAGCCGATCACATACAAATACAACCACCAGACTTTCGACGCGCCACAGTACGCAGCTAAGCTCTGCGAAGCCAAGCGCAGCATCAAAGCCGCAGCGTACTGGTCCATCTTCGACGTGTTGCTCGTAAAAGGCGTTGTGAACCTCGTCTGCACCGTTTGCAACAAGTCCTATAGCGCGAAGAACCCGTCAGCTGTCTGCCCGGATCACTATGCGAAGCACCAGAAGGACGTCGCCAGCGCGGTCGGAAGCGAGCAGTCCG
Source organism: Volvox carteri f. nagariensis (assembly GCF_000143455.1). Classification (NCBI taxonomy): domain Eukaryota; kingdom Viridiplantae; phylum Chlorophyta; class Chlorophyceae; order Chlamydomonadales; family Volvocaceae; genus Volvox; species Volvox carteri. The sequence goes on along the minus strand of NW_003307649.1, from coordinate 80,598 downwards.
GGGCGCCCACAACCAACAGCACGAAGCGCTCGCGCGCGGAGGAGGGGCCAGTTCGGACCTTCTTCCTCGCTGCAGTGCAAATCGCCACCTTCCTGAAGCACCTGGCTCTTTTCTTCTTCAAGTGCAACATCGCCCTCCAACTGATCGAGCACCCCGACCTCGTGAAGGCTGATGAAGGCTGAATGAGGGCTGTTGTCGTCTAATGCCGTGATGTTTCTGTCGTTTGCGTGGTGCGGCCGGTGGGCAAGGACAACTGACTGCGTGACGGGTGTGTGGAGGTGAAATCCCGTTGTCGCCAGTCGAACAGGCCGGCAGAACAGAGCCCGACAGCTTTGCATCCCAATGCGGGCGTGTCCCGCATGTTGGCATGTGTACTTTGGTGGTTCCGTTTGCGGTTGGGCCGACGGTTGGGC
>NW_003307649.1:73221-80135 GCF_000143455.1 Volvox carteri f. nagariensis | reverse complement strand
TCCCCGTACCTGCAAACCACCCTAATACGAGCCGAGGGTTCAAGGGCTGCCAGATCGCCTATAAGCACCATCCTTAGGGTTGGCCGGATGTTTAGATTTAGAAAATAATTTAGATGCCATCTAATTAGATTTCTATATAGATTTTAGATGAGGCCATCTAAACCGTTTAGGTGGGCATCTAAACGTATCTAGTCCATCTAATGCCTATCTAAAGGCCGGTGACCGGATCCAGACCGTTTAAACGTGAGTCATGGCACGCGAAACAGCTATGTTGAAGGTAAGTTTAGTGTCATATCCTTGCTCCGCTCTATTACATACACAAATAGACGTAAAAATACACAATGGCAGAACCAGGACCCCAAAAGCCGATCACATACAAATACAACCACCAGACTTTCGACGCGCCACAGTACGCAGCTAAGCTCTGCGAAGCCAAGCGCAGCATCAAAGCCGCAGCGTACTGGTCCATCTTCGACGTGTTGCTCGTAAAAGGCGTTGTGAACCTCGTCTGCACCGTTTGCAACAAGTCCTATAGCGCGAAGAACCCGTCAGCTGTCTGCCCGGATCACTATGCGAAGCACCAGAAGGACGTCGCCAGCGCGGTCGGAAGCGAGCAGTCCGGGGCGCCCACAACCAACAGCACGAAGCGCTCGCGCGCGGAGGAGGGGCCAGTTCGGACCTTCTTCCTCGCTGCAGTGCAAATCGCCACCTTCCTGAAGCACCTGGCTCTTTTCTTCTTCAAGTGCAACATCGCCCTCCAACTGATCGAGCACCCCGACCTCGTGAAGGCTGATGAAGGCTGAATGAGGGCTGTTGTCGTCTAATGCCGTGATGTTTCTGTCGTTTGCGTGGTGCGGCCGGTGGGCAAGGACAACTGACTGCGTGACGGGTGTGTGGAGGTGAAATCCCGTTGTCGCCAGTCGAACAGGCCGGCAGAACAGAGCCCGACAGCTTTGCATCCCAATGCGGGCGTGTCCCGCATGTTGGCATGTGTACTTTGGTGGTTCCGTTTGCGGTTGGGCCGACGGTTGGGCCGCGGGGCGCCTAATTACACCCCGTGGCGCCATCCGACACGCGTCTGTAGAGCGCCCATAGGGGTTCGCCGTGTTCCCAGTGTCGAGCGGCCCAAAAAATTATTGGAAAATCCAGGAAAAGATAAAGCCGCATCGTGTGCAAAATTTCAGGTCAAAATTCCACCGTTTAGGCAGTTTTCCATTTGGCCATCTAAAGATTTACCTAATTAGATTAGGAATCTAATTAGATTTCTAATTAGATACTTTTTCCATCTAAAGATTTTGCCAACCCTAACCATCCTACCTCGCACTTCAAACGAAACTAAGGGATGAAGGATACCAACGACCAAAGGGAACGATAGAGTTGCGGTGGGACCATATGCGTTCCAGCATCCTTGCCAGGCGTTCAGGTTCCCACTTCATAGCATCCTTCATGTGGCCGAAGTGTGGGAAATCCATATCAGATCTGATTTTGTCGTACACCGGACAGTCCAGCAAAATGTGCTCCTCATCCTCGATATGGCTATCAGTGCCGCAGCAGGGGCATACTCGCTCCTCCCTAGGTATATAACGCCGTCCCTTACACGCTCTGTTAGCCGCCAATGTCCAACAGCAAAGCCTAAACTGCATAAGCTTGCGGTTCGCTGAACGCGGGATAAACATTGTGATATGCGGGAGCACCTCCTTCTTGCCCGCTTGCTCGGCCGCCAGACCCATCCAATACTTCGCCATGTGAATTCCTGGTTGCTTGCCGTCTGACGGGTACACGTCAGGCTGGACATCTAAACGCGTATGCTTCCAACCGCTCACTAATTGGTCCTTGAACTCCAAAACCACACCTTCTGGCATTGGCCTGTTCATCAGCCACTCAACTCGTTCGCCTACCTCGTGTAGCCCTTGCGGGGCCTCTTTCCAGTACGTCGTGCCCCAGAAACCTTAGGAAACGGAGGAGTAGTGCCCTCCATCCGGCTCCTTCGGGGTTGTAGAGGGACCATTTGACCTCCTGTCGCAAAACTTGGTGTGCCACAGACCCACGCTGTAAACGGACACGGTTCCAAAACCTCACAACCTGCTTGAAAACGTGGTAATGTAGGGGTAGCTGCGACAGCTCTGCAAACAGGAGGCGGTGTGTTGGTCTGGCAGCTTCTACAATTTGCCGCATGAAAGATATCTGAAGCTGCACCGCTCTGTCCTTTAGGCATGCCTCGAAGGGCCCCTCCGCAAAGTTACTCGCATCACTGTGGGGTGAACCATGTAACACACACACACACACACACACGCACACACACACAAGAGACTACACTTACCAATGGAAAGGCCCTCACAGCACTTTGTCAGACCAATCGAACGGATCTGTTACTTCCTGCAGCAGCACGGGGAACTTGGTGGGGAGCTTTTTGTGCTCCAGTGGTCTCCAGTGGTCTGTGGAAACCCAGTTTTCTCCTACCCAGCTTTGACACTACTCTTACACAGGTTGCCACCACCCCCCAGCACAAAGGACCCATTCCTGATGAGCGCAGTAGTGCAGATGACACATCGGTTCTACACTACTGCTTCATCTCTTGCTGACATGTTTTTTCATTGGGATGGATACACAAAAGCAACAGACCCCTTGTGCCGCCTTCAGGCTGACAAACGGCTACTCAGAAACTACAATTCAATGACAGCTTTTTGTGCTCAGTAGCAGAGACACACACACACACACACACTCTTCTACGAAAGATTCTTTTCCTTTAGTAGCTGGCCGCTGAAAAGGCCTCTCGAGATGCTGGTGGAGCGCTTAGCGTGTATTTGTAGACGTTATGTGTGCCGTACAGTGCACCAGCTGCTGCAGCTATAGGTGATGCACCTATGTGGGAGAGGAGCTACGTAGCTACCCTCCCACGATGGAGGTACATCGTACGCTTACCTCGCGGGCATGGCTTATGTTCACGCGTGCAACTTATATACACGCGTACGCTTATGTACATTTGAAAGGTATATCATGTACCGAAATGTCCCAGGCCACACCCTGGCGGTCGCGCTTAGCGTGTATTTGTATAGCTGTACTGTGCACCAGCTGCCACATTTCCACTGCCTAATTAGGAAAACGATCTACTAGGGAGGATTTGGCCCTTAACTTGTGTTTGGATAGGCTTACAGCATCCAGCATGCCCGGCCAACCATCAGTGGGCACCATGCTCAGGAGGATCAGGCCCACAAGTTTCAATCCAGTTTCAACCTATGTTGGCACAACCATGATGATACCATCGGCAACATTGCAGTCCCAATCTTGGTTCAAACATAACAACTTGCCAGCAACATCACCAGTACCAGCACATTAAACACAACTTCGCCCCACAGCAGCTCTCCAGGCAAGCTCCCCTTCCAAGTCAGCACAAAGGGCGCAGGTGGCCCACAAAGGGCACCACATGGTGTACGATTGTTAGACACGATGAAGAACAAGCATGTTTGGTTGGCGACTGGCAGCAACAGCAACAGAAACAGCAGCAACAGCACAGCACAACGCAGCAAAATAAACTAGGAAAGTCAGCAAAGCCAAATCAGCACTGCCAGGCGCCAACCAAACCTGACTGTCGTACTTTGTGTGTCATGCATCTGTGTAACTTGAACACTCATTTCCCCCTAGCTTACTAAGCATTTCCCCCTCACCCTTCCGCCCGCCGTCTGCTGCTTCTGCCCTTCACCCGGAACTGTCTGTCAGTACATCGCATCATCCAGGACAGGCTGGTGGCGAGGTGGTGGCAATCTGGACCACTTTCTGATGATGTGCTGAAGAAGTAAGCGGCGAGTGCCATGGAGCACTTGGTTAACGTTGCTGCTTTCACGGTTTGAGTCTGCGATTTGTTTCCAACTGCTTCTTTCTCCTTTCCGATGGTGGAAGGCATTGCGCCCCTAGTTGATGGACGGTGGTGACCTGGGATAAAGTTAACCTGCGAGCCGACCAGGAATGGAGTTGGGCCGCTGTCGACCCGGCAGATTCCGTTGGATGCTGGTGGTGGGTTGTTGACTAGGGTGACTGGATGAGTTGACTAGGGTGACTGGATGAGGGTGCCCCGAAATACCCGCGGGGAAGGCAGAGGGTCTGCTGGTTAGGAGCCGCAGGGTGAAGATATGACCCCCCTGTTTCACACATCATACAGCACCATCCACCATTTTACCACACTGTACTACGCCATACGAACTGTAAGTCCAAGGCGGCTGATCCTACATGCTAGGATTCCTCGTCATCCAGTCACCCGAACATCCGCAGAGACAGAGGAGTTTAGCAATCGCCACCAAACCAGCGTGCGAATCTCGGTCCATCAACTGCGATCCCACCTTCTCAGCAACTAGCCAAATTCTCACGTTCCCAGCGTCGGGGGCTTACCTAGGAATCGAACTAAGGATTTTAGGCCGCATATTGCAATTGCAATAATGTCACAAGACCAGGCCGCGCCTTGTGTTGTGGCGGCTAAGCGGCTAGTCTACTTTGCTTTATTTCCGCCGGTGACCGTTTGTCTCTTCTGCAGTGTAATGGCCATGGGCAGCTGCCGGTCCCCGTCCCCCTCCTCGGCACGCCATTAAATCGCTTCGTGGAGTTGTCCGCTTCAACCGCATTTGACACGCGGTTGTCACGCCAAGCATGTACATACTTACATACGGGGCTTTTTTGTTTAATTTACGTATTCGTTTTGCCAATCTTACAAGTAATAAGATACAACCGATCACATGCGGGGTCGATTGGTGGCAAAGAAATATGGCAGTTCTTGATACGTCAGATAGGCAGGCACCAAAATACATGTCTTTTCCACTGAAACTGATCTGTGACCACCGTTCCATGGCAAGGTTCACCCAGTACAAATATCATTCCGGGATGGTCCGTACATGAAATAACTTGTAAGGGGCTTTCTGTTACAAATTAAAGCTTTTAATCGCAGATCCACAGAATAAGGTGACGCGGCGCCCCGTCCTGGAAGCTCTGCATGGGATCGCATCCAGGATATGTTAGCTTAGTTTAATAGTAAAATGTTCTCAAGAGGAAATTGAGCAGGGGAACAACCACTGCGCTTGGAAAGGCGGTTCGGTTGACACTGCCACGAAACTCGTCGTACAGTGTTGTACATAAGAGTTTAGTTCCAAATCAAGTGCCAATAACACAAGACGAAACTAACTTGGGCCCCGTGAAATGCGGCGCGTTTGATGATACAGCTTATCTGCCTTGCGACTGCAATTCAAGCACTGTAAGGGCGAGTAAATGGCCAAGCGCCCTCGGAAACGTGAACGACCTGCAAGCTTGCATGATCAAAGGAATGTCTACACTTTTGAAATTTCCTGGTAGACGCAGTGAAACTTGCACATACATAACTGAACACACCGTGCAATCTCTCACGCAACGTCTGGCGTTTTAAAACGTTGATGATCAAGGACAATTTTCTTACTTGTTACTATGCTTAAAAGGCAGTAGGCCTGCTTCAGCTCATGGGACTTCTGTGTTGCTTCATTGGAGATATCGCGGAACCGCCTCAGCATGTACAAGCACATGAACAGGACTCTCGCCTGGAGGTTACTCCTGCGGCGACTTCTATTTCGGCTGGGCGTGGGACTCCAGTGGCGCCGTTGCCTTCGCACCTGCCAAGCCTTAGCACCATTACGAATGGAGGAAATGAATGCCTTGATGACGACAAACGCAGCAGCCCTGCAACGTCGCGGAATTTACTTAAGCTGCCTTCCGGCGCGCCTCGGGTTAGTTAAGGCACAAGCTCACCGAGCGTTCAGTACAGCTAAACGATTTTTTGGCTGTGTTTGTTGAATAGGATTGAATTGATTTTCCCATATGGGTTCATATCATCGCGTTTTTTGGCGACATCTCAGGGACCCCCCAGCCGCTTCGCGACGCGCTCGACCTCTTTTTCACCTAGTCCTTATGCACTTTCTCCCATCTGCAAAAGCGCGTAGTATTTAAAGATGCGCACTGCTCGCCCACCCTAGACACCCAATTACGCACCATCTTGGACCATGGACCATCTTGGACCTCCAAGCGGCGACTCTCACCACCATCTCCACCACCATCACCTCCGTCGCTGGCCCCCCTTGGCCCATTCAAACCCTTCCCCACACCTCCACTTTGAGGCCTCGCACCCACTTCCCGCGCTCCAACCCCCAGCTCCGTAACCACTCCCAGCTTATGGGCCCCGATTCCCCGTCCCCCCTCTTTACCCTAATAACCCCTACCCCCTCTCCGAGCTCTCTCCACGCCGGCCGTCGGCGGCTTTTAATCTCGTTTTATTGTAAATTATTCAATTCCCTTTCACCCCCTCTATACATTTCCCCCAATCCCTCCACACACACCCCACCACCACCACACACACACACACACACACAAACACGCACACACATCTACAGCCTTGTATACACATATCCCCACGTTTGCCCCAAGTTTTCTGAAACAATCGCGCGGTTTGCCGTTGCCGTAGTCTTACCGCGCCTCTCACCACATGCCTTGCATTTGCCTTTCCCTCCCCCCAAATACATGACCAGTTTTTGAACCACTTTTATAACCACTTTTATATATGCAGTTTTCGGAGCTATATGCCCGGTTGAGCCACATTCGCGGCAGTTGGCACTCCAGGGGGGTGGCCGCTATGCGAGTGCTGGCCGAGCAACTGGGCTTGCAGATTGCAACGTGGGTGGTAGTAACCGGGGCGGCCGGAGGTTTAGGGATCGAGTCCTGCGCGGCGCGATTGAAGGTTGCGGAATATAGCTTAGGGTTAGGGTACAACTTGAAGTTTGAATTTCTGAGAGGAACAATATAAATGTTTATCTTTTAAGCCGCAAGGATGGGAGGGGGAGGGAGAGGGCGGCTATCAAGTTTTAGGGTTAGGGAGAGCGGGGGGTGCGGGAGAACGGGAGGGAGCCAGG
>NW_003307649.1:62211-73121 GCF_000143455.1 Volvox carteri f. nagariensis | reverse complement strand
AGAGGGAAAGGGGGAGGGAGGGAGAGGGAAAGGGAGGGAGGGGTGGAGGGGGGCTGAGAGAGGGAGGGGAACGGCATTGCAAGTGGGGGTTGACGTGTTGGGGTGACGTGGGGCGGGGGTAAGTACCACGACCACTGCCACTGCCAGTAGTACTAGTACTACCAACTAGTACTACCAACAGTGCTATGATTACCACTACCACTATCACTATCACCATCGCGAACTACTCCTCATTCGCTGAGTAGTCATCTTGTCCGTTTTTACTCCGCGGTTTGCCAGTATATAACCGCCACTCGCAACCCCCATCCCCACCACCAGATTGTGGGCCCTGTCTAGCGACGGCACGTACTTTGTCGTACAGGCCTCGGAAGGCCCTAGAGGTCATTTGCTGCGCCCCGGCGCCGCCACTCCCGCAGCATTGGGTGACAGACAGGCGAACAGCTTGCAGCGGGTACAGGCGTCCAAGGTACGACATCACAGGATTCCATCCACCCCTTCCTTTTCTGCAATCGATTGTCTGTGCTTTGTCTTCCCGCCGGCCTTTCCCCTTCTTCCTCTATTTCCCTTTATTTTCTTTATATTTCTTCCGCTTTGGACGTGTCGCACTTGTTTCTTCCTCCCTTTTTTAATCACCAGAGGACTTTTGATGATCACATTATCATTATCGTAACTCGCATGCGGTGTGCTCATCACACGTACGGCGTCATCTGTACGGCATTACCCTCTTTTTTCCTCGCTCGTCCCAAAACCTCCTTCGCTTCGTTTACATTTTTGCAGATGGCCACCGTTTACTCCTGCGTCGACGGAGACGATGGGGACGGGGGCCGTCGTACAGCCTCACCGCACACTGCCACCGCGGCAACTGACAATCTTAACAACGACCATAACGGCCTCAACCACCACCATCACAACCACCACCTCGCAGCCTATTCTGAACAGGGAGTTGTCTTGACGTCAACGGCGGGGGGGACGGCGGGCTGCCGTACCGGCGCTGCCGCGTCGTCTTCGCAGCGTAGCTCCAGAGCGAATCCGATGACCCGTGGGTCGTGTGGCGGTGCCGCTGGCGGCGCCGCGACGGCGGCGGCGCCTTCGCGTCTCCCTCACGACTTGGCGGATTTGGCCGCGCTAACTGGCGGCTCTCTAACGGACTTTGCTGTGCTGCCTCTTATATCGGGGGGGGACGTGGTGGGGGCCGTAACCTTGGGTTTGCAAAGGTACGACATGTCGACCGGGGGGGACGTGGTGGGGGCCGTAACCTTGGGTTTGCAAAGGTACGACATGGCGACGGGGGGGAAATTCGGGGGGAAATGGTGTGTGGGGGGGGTGATTGAAAGCAGTGGTCGTGTGTATGTGTGTTTTCGGGTTTGATCGTCGTACATTGGGGGCTAGTGTGTTGGGTTCACCCATCAAGGGGTGAGGCGCAGAAATCATTATTGTCAGTTAGTTGGTTACTTAGGGTGGTTTGAGTTTCCCAACCGGCCTAGCACGTTTTTGTGTTTTGACGCCATTTATCCTTGGTGCGGCCGTTTCTTACCCCGTCATCGCCCGCCTTCCTTTCCAACTGCCAACTGCCAACGACTCTAGAGCGCAAGTGCCGCCCCAGCGGCGGTCTGCCGGTCGTACGGATCACAACCAAATTAACCATCATCACAATCAGCACAACTCATCGTCGTCCTCGTCGGAGGGCGACGAGGAGGAGCAACAACAGAAGAAGCACAAAAAGAAAAAACAGCGCCGGCTTCGAGTTGTATCGGGATCGAACTCGGGATCTGGATCCGCCGAAGAAAACGAAAACAATCATCCGGTTGCCGTACCGGTTATAGCATCAGCACCACCACCAGCAGCAGGCGGCGCGCCGCGCCGCCAGCTCTCGATTACTGCAGGCGGTACGGCAGGCGGTACGGCAGCGATGGCGGGATCTGGTGTAGAGCGCTCTCCGCCGTCGTTGACAGATCGCATTCGTCGTGCACTGACACGCGGCGCGAGCGGCGGGTTAACCCCCCCGAATAAAGGCGGCGGCGGCGGTAGCGGTAGCGGTGGACCCGACGGACCTGCCGGACGCGCCGGCAGCGTCACCGCCCCCGGCGGGCGCCCGGCGGCGGCAGCTCCCCCGCCGCCGCCGCCGCCTCTCCCAACCACTTCTTGGCTTCACTCAGCCGCCTGCGTCTATCAGCTGAGTCAACTGGCTCACTTTTTGGGGTATGGTTTCTTCTCCGACACCGAACAGTCAGCGTTCGTTGCACAGAGCTGCAGCCTCGTGAGCGGCGTGTCGTCGGCACCGGACGTTCAAAACCTGGTCAACTGCCTCATCGGTACGACAAAAGGCCTTGTATACCAACGATTTCGATTACAGGTACGGCACGCCGTACGGTACCGCATGGTAGGAGTCATGTTTCTGTTATATAGGGCTGTGTTGTTGATGTCGTTACAGGGTGGTGGTATAGCTTCACCAGCGGCCCCCTTTCCCGGGGCAGTCCCTGCTCTCCCCTGCTAGAGGGGCACCCTAATCCGTTCACCCCATCCGACTTCAGAATGTATTCGTTGGGTTCAGCAACTCACCACCAGCATCCAACCAAATCTAGCGGATCAACGGCGCCTCAACTTAGTTCCTGGTCAGCTCGCAAGTTGATATAATCACGTCCTGTGTTGTTGTATAGAAGTCGGTGACCGTCTCGTGGTTAAGACGTTCTGGTGTTGCGACGTGATATGGAAAGAAAAAACTAGTCGACGATTCAAACTCACAAACCCTAAACTAAGACAAGCTGTTATGAAACATTAAAACAAGCTGTTATGAAATTATTGAACTAAAGGCAGCTTGTAATTTCTAATTATGAACATCCGTCCATCCATCCATCCTTCCATCCATCCATCCATCCTTCCAGGCGCAATGTCTAGTGGCGCTCGTACACAGCAGCGGCGCCACCGCTGCATTCTTTAAGCAGCAGCGTACACCACGTGGATCGACTACTCGTACGTACGGCGGTGGCGTGGCCCACCAGGGTGGTGCCGCCGCCGCTGGCGGCGGCGCCGGCGGTGCCGGACCTCTCCTTGCGGTGCAAGGCCGCGTGCTTTCGCAGCGGGACATGCAGCCGTCGACGTCGCTTCCGCATCGACAGGCGGCGGCGGCGGCGGCGGCGGTCAGCGCCGGGCACTACGGTCCCGGAGCAGGGACGTCGGCGCTGCCGACGGCGACGGCGCTGTTGCAAGCGAATCTGAGCAATACCTCCCAGGGAGCCGCCGCTGGCGGCGGCGGCGGAGGCGGCGGCCCTGCTGGCGGCGGCGGAGGCGGCGGAGGTGGTGGCGTTTCTGCAAGCCTGCATGGGTTATCGGCGGTACTGTTGGGCCGAAAGACGCGGAGTCAGTCGCAAATGCGTACAACACGGAGCATACCGCTGCAGGTACATGTGCCGTACACATACCGAGCACAGTGTTTGACTCGCTAATGGATCCCCGATCAGAAGTGCGGTACTGTTTGTAATATTTGTAATGTTTTTCATACTACTGCGGTACTGTTTGTAATATTTGTAGTGTTTTTCATACTACTTTTAGTTTATTTGATTTATTGCATCACTTTTTTTGCATCATATGGTGGTCTCTCCCTCCCTCGCCTCGTTATGAAATTCCCCAATTGCTAACTTTTCCAACTACCAAACTAACCAACCTATCAAACTAACCAACCTACCAAACTAACCAACCTTCCAAACGACCAAAACTCACCGACAACTAAACGCCCTGCGGTCCATGCGACCCAATGGTCGTCTGATTTTTTACAGGATAACGAGAACTTGTTGGGCTACGTCTCCGAAACCATGTCCACGAGTGTCACGGTGGGGCCCTGGTGTACGACATGTTCCATATTCCCATCACTTGTTGTTATGTGCGGAATTTGGGGCATCCACGATTAGGTGTACGACTAGACAAGATATGGCAAATCATGGGATGGCGTCTTTTCGTCGTCTTTTCCTTCTTACGAATTAACGACACGTGCTTACGTACGCACGCACATACATAAACATACATTCATACACAAACACGCCATTTTCTTCTTATCGCTGCTCAGATCATTAAAAAACACACACGCCCGCACTCTTCTCTCTCTCCCTCCCTCCCTTTGCCCCCCCACTCGCTCGTGGTTCGTCTCCCCCCCCCCCGCTCCCCCGCAGGCCACGGTTATTTCCCTCTCTCACACGCTCCTACATGATGCCCTGCATTCGGGGCCTCCGCACCAGCCCCCCTCGGGTACGGCAATCCGTAGCTGTGCTGATGCGTTGGCACGGGATGCCGTACCGATTCGAGACATATCTCTCGCGTGTCGACTCTGCGATTCAAGATTTGGAGGAGGTGAAGTGTGCGTGTGCGTGTGTATTTTAAGGGTTGGTTTGGGGTTTTTAAGGGCTGGTTATTTTGGTTTGATACAAAAAATCGATCTGACCAAACGCGCGTTAACGGCAGAGCATTTTACGGTTTTACGGTTTTGGGAGTGTGAGAGGCGTTACGGTCATGACGATGTTTTCATGTTGTTTTGGGGATTGCGTTCCCATCCTTTCGTCGTACTTGCCGTACTTGACCTTCGCATGCGTATAATGCGCGCGCATTTATAATTGACAAAGCGTTCGTACACATGCAGGCTTTGGTGGTGGCGGCAGCGGCGGTGGCGGCGGCGGCGGCGGCGGCGGCGGTGGCGGAGGCGAAGACTCTATCAACAATAGCGGCGCCTTTGCGGGGCATTCCGCCAGCCATGCACCCCCCCTCTCCGCGTCTCCGTCACTTCTTAGAAGGAGTACCTGTGGCCGGCATGTGCCGTTGGGAAGTCTGGTGATTGCGCTAGGGCTAGGTTTCGGAGCATCCGCTGCCGGTGGCGGCGGCGGCGGTGGCGGCGGCGGCGGTGGCGGCGGCGGTGGCAGCACTCGCATCAGCCGCGCCGGCGGTGGCGGTGTCGTACCTGTACGAGGCCTTATGGAAGCCCATCCCGTCAGCATGGGCGAAGATAGCTCTATCCAGAATGCTGGCACGGTTACGTTTGGCGGTGGCGGAGGTGCCGGACTGTACGGCGCTGCTGGTGGCGGAGGCGGAGGCGGCGAGCCTGTTTTGGCGCTGTACGTCGGGTTTCGGGAAGTACTGCAGGATTCGGTTTTGGAGCGGGTGTTGGAAGAGATGACGCAAGTGGCCGAGGTGGGTGCGGGGTAGGGAAGTGTGAGGGGCTTGAGGCAACATCCCGTCATCCACATCTTCGTGACATTGTGGTGGTGTGTGTGTGTGTTTTGTTTGTGCATATAATTCGGTTATTTCGGTTAGTTTGGTGTAAATTATTCGTAATGTTGGATAACACGTTTTATTTGTTTTGTTTACTTACTTCAGGCAGCTCTTGGGACTCCTGGGTGCTCCCCTAAGATGTACGGCGCCCCTAACACCCCCCACCGTTGGAGGACAGCGCAAGTTGTCCAGAAGTTGTAAAACACAGACATATACACACAACATTGATTCCCCTCCCCACCCCACCCCCTCCCCCGGTTCAAATCCCCCTCTCCTCACTCTCGCCCCCCCCCGCCCCCCCTTCGCTTCCCCTCGCTTTCCTGTTCAAAAACACACGCACACGTACATACATACATACATACACGCACACATACATACAAACATACACACATGTACACACAGCTCGTGGCCCCCAGCGTTCAGCTGCGTTTGCTTGGCCCGCTGTGGGCAGAGTGGGTCCAGATGAGCAATCGGTTGCTGCACCCGTCGGCGTTCATCGGCGGCCAGTCCGTGCTGTCACAGGGCCCTCTCCCGCCTCCCCCGGCGCTGGCAGGGGTGAGCTCCAGGAGGTGTCGACGGAGGAGTTCACATGAGTGGACGGGTACGACAGGGGGTACGACAGGGGGTGTCGGAGAGGAAAGGGGCAAAAGAGGGGGAAGGGAGGGGGGAAAGGACGGCGTGTGTATGTTTTGGTGTGGGGGGAAGGGGGTGGGGGTGGGGAGAACAGACGCACATGAACGAACGCATATACACATGTATGTATGTATGTATGTATGCAGATTTGGAGGGTTTGCTGTATAGTTTCTTAGGACGTTTAGATGTTGTTCACCGTTTTGTCACACACGCTTTCTTTCCCTTTTCCCCGTCCCCTCCCCCCGACCCCCCTCCTCCTCCTTCATTCCCGCCCCGCACTTTCCTAGAGGCGCTGGGTACGGTGGAATTGTGGCCTCCGTCCGCCTCCAACCTGTCATTTGCTCTGGAGGATCCCGCACCTCTCAGCCACCTCCAGGTGCGCATGTATGTACGTACGTATGTACTTATGCATGTATGTATGTACGTACGTATGTCTGTATGACTTAGGTTACGCTGTGGGCTGGTAAAGCCCCGGGGGCCGAGGTAATATCTGACCAGTATGATACGGTGGAGCCAAAGGTATAATTCTGACGATTTACGAATTGCTAGGATCGAACTAGCGACCTCTAGATCTTCAGTCTAGCGCTCTCCCAAATGAGCTAAATCCGCATGTCTTGAAGCACAAGATTGCACCTATGTAACGAGGGACAGACCGAAACTGAAACCCGGGTCGGGGCCACTCAGCACGGCTAGATTTGTGTGCTCCCCACCACCCCGACTCAGGCTCTAGCCAACACACGACGCAGCCACTCCGCAGCACCTCCATACCGGGGGGAGGCGCTGCAGTGACGACACACCACGACGGGCTCTCAGGTCCCGCTAAATCGAGTCCACAAGTCTCAGCTAGGGTTTTAGGACTCTCTGAAGTCCTCCCACTCCCCCCACTCAAAAGGGAAACCCGGGGAGGAGGCCGGCGGGGGCATATCGGTCGGGGGGGCCCTCCTGCCGCAGCAACACGAAACACACAATGGCCTCCAGGAAAAGGCGTATGTATGTATGTATGTATGTATGTATGTATGTATGTATGTATGTATGTATGTATGTATGTATGTATGTATGTATGTATGTACGTGTGTCGAAAGGGGGATGCAGAGCGCCTTGAGTATATAGCCGATCTGTTACCCCCGGCCCGCCCTTACCCGCCTCCGAAACCCACTTTTACCCCCTGTGTGAGTCACCCGAACCCCCGCCCGCCCCGTCTCACATACACACACACACGTCGGAGCGTTCCCTCTCCTGCATCAGGTTTTGGTCAACTCCCTTCACTCCACTCTTTCATCTATACAAGTGGAAAGGGCGCTGGAGGAATGGTAAGGGAGAGGGGGCCCCAGATGTGTGTCTGTATGTGTGTATACGTGTGTATGTAGGTGTGTGTCTGTATGTGTGCGTGTGTGATCGGGGGAAAAAAGAAGAAACAAGAACCATCATGGGGCCCAGCATGCGGTCTGAGAGCCGGTGTGTTTTTGAGATATCGCTCTTCGGGGCGGGAGAGGGGGGGAAAACCACGAACGAGATGTGGGGGGGAGGGGGGAGTTTTCTTTCCGTTTGGCAATGTTGTCTTTCCCGTAGGGTTTAGCAGTACGAAGCATCTCCGCTCATGGCTTAAACCAAGCTAGTGTACGGCAACAGCTGTACACTGGCTTCAGACGTGATGTAACACACACACACGTTTCTCCCCTCCCTCCCCCACATACATACATACATACACACAGTGCGGACTCCCCCCTGCAAGCCAATGACATGCGGGGCCTTGAGCTGCTTCAACAAATAGGACGAGGGGGCCAGGTGCGTGTGTGTGTATGTATGTGTGTTAGGCTGTTGTGTTTGTATGTGTTTTTCAGTATGACTTAGATTACACTGTGGGCCGCGAGAGCCGGGGGCTGAAGCCGAAACACAGCGCAAGGGTCGGGAGCACACAGCACAAGTATGTATGTATGTTTGTCTGTCTTATGTGCGGATTTCCTTTTTGAAATGAACCGCGTTGAGTGGTGTTGTGTGAGTTTTTGGATCGTTGGGTTCGTTGACAGTTGGACTGAGACAGGGGTTGGGAGGGCGGTGGGAGGCGTTTTGAGGGGGTGTCTCGTCCCCCCAATCCTTTCCCAAAAAGCATTTCCTTCTCTCTCGAAAACGTGCATCAAAAATCACACATGTGTGTATGTATATGTGTGTATGTATATGTATGTGTGTATGTATGTGTGTATGTATATGTATGTGTGTATGTATGTGTATGTATGTATACGCATGTACATACACCGCTGCAAAACCCTACTGCTCATTCTTCACCCCTCACCTTCCAATGCCCTCTCCCCCCCCCAAAACCCCTCCGTTCGGTGACCGCGACACGTTGCCGCTGCCGTGTACACGTGCATGTACGGCACAAAACACATCTGAAGGGTGTTGTCTACCGCGGCCGTATGCACGGCATCCACGTGGCCGTCAAAGTTATTCCCACAGCGGAGGGTGAGAGATTTGTGTGAAGAGAAAGTGGAGGAGGAAATTAAAGAGTAAATGAGGAGTAAATGAAGAGTAAATGAAGGGAAAGCGGAAGTTAAGGGTTAAGGTGACTTTTTGTCGTTGCTGATTACTGGGAGAGGGGATGGGTTGGGGGGTTTGGGTAAAAATGAATGATGTTATTACCGTACTGCCACTAAATGTTTGCGAGCCTAAAAGTTTGCGAAAGGTCCCGAAATAATTAATAATTCAAAATGCTTGCACTAAAACTTTGCGAGGGCTGGGCTGGAGTTTAAAATTGTTATTATGTTAAAAGTTTGCGAGCGCCTGCGGTACAAGCCGAACTTTGTGAACTTGAATGTTGAATCCAACGCACAGCAGGCAAAGCATCTGTATCCGGATAGGAGTATATAAGAGTCTGCTTGAAGCCGATTTCAGGTTTTGCCCCCCTCGACTGTGATTGCACAAGTCACAGCCTCCCGAGGCTATCCACTGAACATTCGGGAGTCTGGAGCCCACTGTAACAACCACACACACACACTGAACAGTTTCAGCACTTGATCAACACTAGGAACAGTGTTTCAATCCATAAGAACAAAATGCCATCAAGGCGCTGATCACAGGTACACAGCTTTGCGAGTCATCAAGAAGAACAAGTGCGCTAAATGTCGCAGTGGTTCCTCAGGGTTCCTCCATCTCTGTCCATCTACGCTATTGCAAGTCTGTTAGAACAACATGGATTGGCAGTTGGATACAACTGTTATTTCAAGCAAATCCTGCGAAAATCCGGAGTTTACAACTTTGCGAAGGGACGTCGGGAATTTTTCCGGTCGTACACCAATAACTTTGCGAGGCCCGCAAATAATTAATAATTTATTCTACAGATTGCGAGGACCCGAATAATTTATTATTTAATTCGCAAACATTTAGTGGCAGTACGGTATGATGTGATAGATGCGTTCTTGGGCGAGGCCCCGGGCGCGAAGCGCCATTCGGGGGCCCGAGCCCCCCGGGTTCACTGCTGTCAGTCAGTCAATCAGTGGCTTACATATCTCGCCCCGCAAAAAATAGCGTTTGAATGCTATATCCACTCTATATCGAAATGCCTAAGGAGACATCCCAGATAGATCGGAGCGCGACAAAGATAGCTTTCCATGGCTCCGAGTTTGACATAAAGTTACATATCTCGCTCCGCAAAAGATTGAATGTAGAAGCTATTATATCCATCGACTACATCCACCGGCAACAGGGGAAATTCCAGATAAATCGGAGAGCGACAAAGATAGCTATCGCACCGGGGCCGAGCCCCTTTTCGGCTTTGAAAAGCCGGCCCCCCTAGTTTTGTATGATTAATAATCCTTGCTCTTCACTCCTTGCCCCGCACCTTGAAATTAAATATGGTATAAAATCGAAAATAAATGAATTAATAAATAAATATTATCATTTATATGCAAAAAGGTGGCGGCGGCCTGGGTCCTGTGGACCGCGACGTTGCCTTCGAGCCGGACAACGCGGAGGCGGCCAGGCGAGCAGCAAGACGGCAGAGGGCCCTCCTGCGGGATGCCTTGGAAGTGGCGGCGAGCGCGGCGGTGGCACACCCGCACCTAGTGCAGGTACGGGCACGTGTATGTGTATGTGCGTGTGTGTATATGTGTGTGTTTGTATTTGTATTTGCGTCGGCGCGTATAGGTAGATGCCTGTTTTGGAAGTGGGAGACGGGGGGGAAATGGGGGGGGGAGGGAATTGAGCGGAGGGGAAAAGGGGGGCCCCGAAGGGAAGGAGGGGGGAAATTGGGGCTGGGTGGGGAAGTGTACACACGCTTTCTCCAAATCCGTGTGTGTGTTGTGTATTTCCCTTCCCAACCCCACCCTCCACGCCCCCTTTCCCCCCTCCTCCCGCCCACCTCGCTTTTGTCTTCGATAACGAAATACCTACCTACCTACCTACCTACCTACCTACATATCTACCCCTGCTTCAGCTACACACCTACTTCCCGGACGTCATGGTGGTGGAGTACGAGGGGGACGAGGGCAAATTCAGGTGTGTGTATGTGTGTGTATATGCGTGCTTTCCCCCCTCGCCCCCACAAGCTCGCCTTTTTGAAACCCATTTTCGAAATTTTTCCCTCCATCCATTTCCCCCAACCCGCAACCCCCCTCCGCAACCTCCCTCAGGCTGATGCACGTGGCCGATACGGCTCCAGGGGACCCTACGGGGGCCATCAACTTGGTGCTCGTACTCGAGTACTGCGACGGAGGTATGTACGGCAGTGTTTGACACCGTGGAGACATCGTGCCACTGTCTTTTCTCGCCCGCGCGGCCACCATTCTCGTATCGCTGTACACCTTACATGTTCCGTACATTTGATCTCTCCGCCAAGGAAATAATTGACGGTTGCTCCGTACGTGCGTGTGTGCGTATTGTGTTGTTCTCCTCTTACCCGCTTTCTTTCCCCGTCATCCCTTCGACGACGCAGCAGTGGCTTGGTTTTGCTCCTTGTATATGTGTATGGAGTTTCCCCCCACGCTTTTCCCTTCC
Organism: Volvox carteri f. nagariensis; assembly: GCF_000143455.1. Classification (NCBI taxonomy): domain Eukaryota; kingdom Viridiplantae; phylum Chlorophyta; class Chlorophyceae; order Chlamydomonadales; family Volvocaceae; genus Volvox; species Volvox carteri. The sequence continues at coordinate 62,246 of NW_003307649.1, read as the reverse complement.
CCCCTCCTTCCCCCCTCCTTCCCCCCTCCTTCTCC
>NW_003307649.1:53427-62161 GCF_000143455.1 Volvox carteri f. nagariensis | reverse complement strand
CGTGGTGTGTTTTTCCGTCGGGACGCCCGTCTTGCGACAAGCCCCGCGGCATTGCCCGCCGCCAGGGCGGGGGCGGCGGGGGCAGCTGGGGCGGCGGCGGCACTCGCGGCAGCGGCGGAGCTGCAGCCTAATTTTGAGGTGTGTCTGTCTGTTTGTCTGTCTGTCTGTCTGTGTGTGTGTTGGCTCGCACATGTGGAAGGGGGGGGAGAGGGAGGGGGAAGGGGGGAGGAGGGAGGACGTGTGTGCATGTATGTATGTGCGTATGTATATAAAAATGTGTGTGTATGGGGTCCCCGTCTTTGGAGCCCTCCCGAACCTTCTTGCCCCACCAACTCGTTTCCTCCTCCCACCATGGCCGCGAACTCCCTTTCGCCGTACTGCTCCGCCCCAACGGTCCAACTGCTGGTCAGTACTGGTCAGTGCTGGTCATTGGTAATTTCCCCCTCTTGCTGCTTTCCCCCCTCAACCCCCCCTCACGATTTCTTGCTGCAGTATCCGTCTCTCTCTCTCTCTCTCTCTCTCTCTCTTTCTCCCCGTGTATCGGTATCTACTTTGGTACCTGCTTTTCAATCGTCCCTGGCTCGTCTCCCCCTCCCCACACTCGCAGTCCTCACACTCTCCCTCTTTCTCTCTCCCACTCTCTCGCGCCAACTGTTTTCCCCGCTGCCCCCGGCAACTGCCAACTGCCAACTGACCCCCCTCCAGTTTATCTATTTGACGCTGTTGGAAGTGGCTCTCGCCATTCGACACATGCACGCCATGAGGCTGGCGCATTGCGATGTAAGTCCGTATGTATGTCCGTACGCATGTGTGTCCTGTGTCACACTGAGGATGTACCTGCGTTTGTGTGTGTGTATGTATGTACGTGTGTGTGTTTTTGTGTTTTTGCATGTGCGCGTGTGTGTGGACGTAGGGTGTTTTGATTCCCTCCCTTTCGTCACCTCACCTCACCTCACTATCTTCTCCCTGTCGTCGTATCCACTAAATACACCGCACACACCTTCCCTCCGTGGAAATTGTACTGCAGCTAAAACCCAGCAATGTCCTGCTCCGTACCGCTCCCCACGATCCACGCGGCTTCACGTGCAAGCTCTCCGACTTTGGGTGTGTACAGCTCATGCGCGAGGTTCCGCCGCCACCGCCGCCGCCGCCGCCAACACCGCCAACCACCGTATCGTCCGCCGGCATGGAGGCGGCGCCGTCGGCCGCCGCCGCCACGGCGGCGGCGGCGGCAGTGTCGTCGCCTCCGCAAACTGCATTTGCGGTGGCGGCTGCCGCTGCCGCCGGAGGCGGCGGCGGCGGTACCGCCGTCAGCGCGACGTCGGCGACGCCGGTGTCGGCGCCGGCCTCCGCTGCGGCCGCGCTATCTGCCTCCGCCGCCGCCGCGGCGGCAGTATCCGAGGGGGGCGGATGTCCCCTTCGTTTCGGTTTTCTGTCGGGCCATGTGTTGGGCACCCCCTCCCACCTGGCCCCGGAGGCCTTTCTCCCCGGGCAGGTCCTGGACGGCTCTGTGGACATTTACAGGTATGTATGTTTGTATGTTTGTTTGCATGTATGTTTGTGTCTAGCTCCAGCTGAATCTTTGCATCACGCAACGCTTATAATACATGTTTCGATTATTGCCGTACCATACACTCTACAAAACCTATGAAGTCACAAACGTCCACCCCGTCCGTACGTCTGTCGTACAGTTTCGGCATGTTGATGTGGGAGGTTCTGGTTGGCATTCCCGCGCTCGCGGGGTTATCCGCCGCCCGTGTGCACTCGTACACGAGCCGCGGGTTGCGACCCCAGTTTCCCGCCAACACACCCGACCACTACCGGAACCTGGCTCACGCGTGCTGGGCTCAGGATCCAAAAAAACGACCAACTGCTTCGGCACTGGTGGTGGCGTTACACAAGGTACGAGCGTGTGCGCGCGTGTGCGTATGTGTGTGTGTGTGGGGGGGATTATTTCGGCACGCGTGTGCATGTGTTTTTTCTGTGTGGTATGTAGTACACCTGTACCCGGGGGGCCGGGGGAGCCGCACTTTCCTCGCACCCCCACACTCGCATTCGGATTTCCTCCCCTCACGAAATGCAAGTGTATCGCTCTCCCCTTCAATTCCTCGGGCCCCCCCCCACTTCCCCGGCTTCCCCTCACGTGCAAAACACACACATGCACACGCACACGCACACAGGCACTCATGCAGGTGTCGCCGGCAGCGGCGTTGGAGGTCAGGTCGATGGTTATGGTCAACGAGGCGGCGGCGGGACCGTACGGCGGTGGCGGCGGCGGGGTTGTCTCGCCCTCTGGAAGCAACATATACCCCCACCCCCACCCCTACTCGCATCCGCACCACCACCCTTCGCACACACCTAGCTTGGTTGGCCGCTCTCCCGCAGCCGCCGCTAGTACGACAGACATGGGCACTGCCGCCGTCGCCGTGCCAAACGGCGCGCCGGCGGCGGCGCCGGTGCCTGTGCTGCCGGCGAGTGTGGCGGGCGCCACGGCGGTGGCGGTAGAGAACCCGTCGCACCTTGCCGCCGCCTCCGCCGGTGGCGGCGGCGGCGGAAGCTGGTCTGGTCGTGCCGTACACAACCGGCCTTCTAGCTTAGGTCGAGGTCAGCATCGAAGCCTGACAAGTCTCGCCACTGGAGGCGATCTCAACGCCGGCGGCGGCGGTGGCGCCGCCGCCGCCGCCGCCGCAGCGGCAGCGGCAGCATCACTGCCGCCGGCGCACATGCCAGAAACGCTGTCGCCGTCGCCTTCACGATCTTTCCGACGACCGCAAAGCGGTCTTTCCGGGCTGCTGCTGCAGGGCGGCGGCAGCTCCCGGCGGCGATCCCTTTCCGCGTACCATGGCGGCGGCATCGGCGGTGTCATCTCCGCCACCGCTGCCGCGGCGGCGGTCGCCGCCGCGGCCACCGCCAGCGGTAGTGGCGGCGGCGGCGGCGGCACCAGAGGGGGCGGCAGCACCCCCTTGACGGGAATAACCACATCCAACTCCATCAACAGGGGCAGCATCGGCGGCGGCTCGCCGCTACTGCTACAGCTGGCACAGTCCCGGATGAGCCGCTCGTCCAGGGTCGCGGAACAGCTCCTCTTGCCGCCGGGGGGTGAAGATGGCGGCGGCGGCGGCGGCGCCGCCGCCGCCAGCCCGAATTCTTCCGTTGTGAGCCGGGACGGTAACTCGGAGCAGCAGCAGCAGCAGCATTCCCCACTTACCGGTTCGCCGTTGCTGCGGTTTTCCTTGTTCGGACGTACAGGGCCGGCACCTGTCGTACCGCAGTACGTTGGCGTCAAAGGCGCCAGCGGCGATGGCGCTGTGGTAATGCCTGCGGCTTGCCAGGGCTCTAACGGCTCAATCTCTTTTGGTGGCAACGGGAATAACGGAAACGTGTACGGCGGCGGCCGCGGTGCCGCCGGCGGCAACGGTGGCGGGTTCGGTGGTGGCGGCGGCGGCGGCAGTAGCGGCCACGGGACGGAGGTTTGCCTTGCTACAGCCGCCGACATGGTAGATGTTGCTCTCTTGGCGGCGGCGGGGCGAATCGGCAGCGATACGGAAGGCCGCGGCGGCGGCGGCGGCAGTAGCGGCGCCGCCGCCGTATTGTTGGCCCGCGGCTCCTTGAGCGACTTTGGCATTCTCGTACATCACGGCGGCGGCGGCGGCGGCGGCGGTACGCACAGTTTTGTGTCTGGCGGCAGTAGCTCCGCGGGCACAATTGCCGTACCTAACTCCTTGGCGCCAGCGTCCCCGCTGAAAGTTGCTCGTCCTTCCCTCTTCAATTCCCCCAACTGCCAACACCCCCGACCGCGCCCTGACTCCAACCACAACCACGAACAACAGCTACAGCTGCTACAGCAGCAGCTACAGCACTTGCAGATGCGGGAATATCAGGCGGATACGAGAGGGGCGCGCGGTACCGCCGGGACAATGGGTGTGGAGCAGGCGACGGCGGCGGCGGCGGCGGCGGGCCATAGCGGCGGCAGCAACAGCAGCGGCCGTAGCTTGGAGGTCAGCAGCGGCGGCGTAGATGCTGTACGGCAGAACGGTAGGCATGCGCACGGCGGCGGCGGCAGCGGCGGCGGCACTGTTGCTCCGACGCCTTGCTCCGGTGCTGCGTCAGGTCAGGCCGCTGCACGTACGGCAATGTACGACGATGACGGCGACGGTGGCGGCGTTGACAGTGGAAGTTCGTTTTATTCGGTTTCGAACAGCTTGCCGCGAAGCACGTCGGGCGTCGCTGCTGCCGCCGCCGCCGCCGCCGCCGCCACCGCCAACGTCTTGATTGGAGATCTCTTACCTCCCTCTCGACCCCAGTCGACAGTCGGCACGTTTTGAGTACGGCAGCAAAACACACAGATACACGCACATCCAGTCAATCGGCGTCTTTTGTTGTTGTTTGTTGTCGGTTGAGTCTAACCGAATCCGGGGGAAAGGCATATTCTTTAATTCCCTTCCTGTAAACTCCTTTGGGTAACCAAGTGAACAGCTGACAGCGGTTGAGTGATTGTACGGGAGAAGGGAAGTCACACGCCGTCCTCAATGGTTAGTGCGTTTCTGGTATCACACTAACCGACTCTTAGTTAACCAACTAACCGTCCTAACTACAAAACTAACCGCCGTGATCCCATCCATGCATGGGTGCAAATAGCGGCTAATAGCAGGGGGAAGGGGATTTTGTACGGCACGCGGATAATCATGGGCCAGTACACGGTTGGGTTAGTTGGAAAAGGTGGTTTGCACCACCGTACTGCAGGGTTGTGGTTGAGGGGAGGTTGGGAGGACAGGAAAAGGCGAGGGCGAGGGCAAGGGCAATGTGCGTGGGTTGGCTAGGCTTGTGGCCGTTTTGCAAAAAATGCGGCGATGGCGGTTTCACCCCACTCACGATATTGTCCTGTTTGGAGCCCTTGATTATGATGATAATGATGTTGTTGTTGTTGTTGCGATAATGCTTTTTCTTTTTTTTATTGTGGGCGTTTTTAAGGTTTATTTTCTTAGGGTTTATTTTCTTTATAGGTTCTGAAAGGTGTGTTATGAACGTGCCTCCCTGTTTAACCTGTTTTGTCGTACAAAACAACGGAATTTGCCGTATAGGACGTGCGATTACATTGCCGTATTGTCGTAGCTATCTGCCAATGTAAAATTTGGTGTCTGCACATCGATGACAATGGTTATGACGATGATGATGGCGATGATGATGATGGTGATGGTGGTGGTTGGACGTACAGGCGGATGGACATACAGACAGACGGATGCTCAAACGTAGACAGGTTTGCACTGGTTGGCTTCGATGCGTGCGAGCTGCGAATGTGGTGGCGTGTGTGTGTTCCGGTGAAGAGTTCGATCTGGCGGGTATTGCCTCTTCGGAGCAAAGTTGCGGACAATTACAATACGACAATAGTACGGAAACGGTACGACAACCGTACATGAACAGTATGACAACCGCAAAACGGAGACTCGAGCAGCAACCCATCTGCACAACACGTAATGACAGAAAAAACACATCAAGATCGCACCCCACGAATTAAATTTTAAGGAGATGTGAACTTCAATTTCATTTGAAACCCGCGGGGCGGAGTAGTCCCGCAGTGGGGTGCCTAGCTTGCGGTGTTGAGGGGTGAGCACTAGCCAGCATTGTGTGTTTTCTGTACGTGTGTTTTTCTGTACGTGTGTGTGTATGTGTTTCCGGGGATTTACACATCGAGGTGGAAAGGTGCGGAATGGGGACTTAGTGACCAGCTGGAGGGGGCCCCCCCACTGGGGGAATATACATTCAGACCGCCGCCGTCGCGAACCTTAAAACCCCTAAAACCCACTCCAACTTCCCGAGGGGGGCGCCTCCACTCCCCACCTGAATGTGTAGGTCACCAGACGCTGATGAAGGCACATAAGGGGATGGGGGAGATGGAGGTGGGACCATTTTGGGGTGCTACTTCACCTTTCTCTGTATGTATGTATGTATGTATGTATATTCCCTATGATATATATTTCCTGTTAAGATTAACCAATCGCAGGCTGAGGGTGGTTGTGCCTTGGTGGGTGCCATTTAGGGTGGGTGGGTTTCCGTACATATATGTATTGCTGATGGTGTGGGGCTGGGTGCGGGCATGTGTACGGCAGGAGGTGTCGGTGCTTGTAATGGTACTCGTGTAAAAAAAGGGGTCGAGGCTTCTCTCGACCGGAGAGCGGCGAGACGAAGTTTTAAGGGAGAAGAGGGCAAGTTGGAGGTGAACTCGAGGACCTGGGAAAAGGACGGCCGCCGCTGAGTGTGGTATTACGTGGAGGGGAATAATGTGTAAAACATTCAGAATCCATGAACATTTTGATTCTGTTTCTACGACATCTTGGACGAACCAACTCCCCGAGCTGTACTACTGCCGTACCCACGTGGCTTCAGATAGCATACCTGAAGAAAAGGCATACGAAATAATTAAAGCCTTCGCGCCAGTTGGACATTTTGCGGACGTGGCATATGATGATATGAATCGTCTTACTTGTTTTTTAATTGGCAACTGTATCTCGTGTCCGTCAGTTTGTCCGTCCGTCCGTCCGTCAGTTTGACAGTCAGTCAGTCCGCGAGAAATCGGATGTATCGGTTGGACCACCGTTAAAGTTCCAACCAACCGTTGGTGTCGGTTAAAACCCCGTCAGTGCGGCACATACATACCGACATACACTCTAAAACTCAAAAACCTTCCAACCAGCACCAGAAACCTTTTAACAGAAGTTAAAACCCTCACCCTCTAAAGCACACATTGCGACTTCCCTCCGTCATCCCCTCAGTACCCATACACAGTACGACACATGCCACGTCATGGAGGTTATCGTACACTCAGTGGTTACGGTGATTACGGTGATTATGTGTAAGAGTAAATCTGTTCTATGAGTATGTGCGTGCATGTCTATGCGCCTATCTGTGTGTTGGAGCCCCTACGTGGGTCCCGAAGTCGCCGGACCGCGCCACTCGCCGAAGGAGCGCCAGCTCCTTCCCCCCTGGAGCAGCCTCTTTCCTAACACCCCCCGGATCTCCCTTCACTCATCTCCCGGTTCTCTTGTCCCTTACCTCCTCCTCCTCCTCCTCCTCCTCCTCTTTTCTCTCTCCCCTCGCCGCCTTAAGTGACGATATGTATATATGTTGTCACGACATTTTAGCGTCACGTTCATTTTACCGTCTTCACCTCTAATAACAACAATATCTCTCCCATACACACACCAATACCCGCCCCCCGCCCAGATGGCGGCACCAGAAACCTTCAACCCCCAACAACACAGCTTACAACGTCAACGCACCGATGCCAACCCACCCACCCACCCACCCTTTCTACCCTCAACCACCAAGTCGGATTTCATTCCCAAATACAAATTCAAAATCAAATCCCTCCGCCTATCTCATCCTCTCACCCGTTGTATATTTTAACGGCAACAACAACACCGACATCACCGCTTCGCTGGCCTCCATCAGCACCACCACAATTCACGTACGACATGTAGAGCGTGGAAAGACCGCGATGCGGCTATAGTTGCCGGTACAGAAGAATGCGGGTTTTTCTGGAGGTGTTACCCGGTACATCCCCTCCCCTCCCTCCCGCCCCTCCCCCCTTTTCATCAGAGATCCGCTTTTCCAGCGGATTCGTGGGGGAGGTGGAGGAGGTGGAGGAGGTGGAGGAAACACACAAATTCCTTTCCCCCTTTCTTTTCCCCTCTCACTCAGACTCCCCAAAATCTCACAATAACAAGGTTCAAAAACTTAAAATAGAAAATATACTTTCTGCCAGACGACTCGGGACCCCCCCCTTTGGAGATTCGTGGAGCAATTCAATGCGAGTGTACACGTGCGCCGTGTATCCCGTAATAAGAGTGCCGTACCGCACGTACGCACATCGTACATACGAACCAATAAACGTCAAAATTAACAACCGGGAGAGACCAGTGTACCACCACCACCAGCAGCAGCAGTATCAGGACAAAGCACACTCTCTCGGCCCCCCACTCCAGTCAATGTACGGAACCGATCCCCCCCCCAACTCCACAACCCCACCTCCACCTCTTCCTACTACTCAACCCCGCATATGTGTATCCGGTTATAAGCCCTTATGCACGGATGTACATATATACGTACTACATACGTACATACATACGTACTAGTTACGTACATACATACGTACTATGTTTAAGCCTTATGATTGCCGTTAGCCATAAGGCCCCCGTTGGCTAAACCCGGCCCGGACGTGGCACCCAGCAGCGGCTTCCCCTCGGGATCTGAGTGTACGGTCTTGGATGCTGACGTGGAGGGGGAGGAGGAGGATAGATGGTGCTGGGCGCCCTGGGATTGGGCATTGGGAATATTTCAGTATTTGGGCGGGGAGAGGGTGAGGGTGAGTGGGTGGGCGGTGGGGTTGCGGGGGTTTGGGGTGGTTAGAAGACGGGGTTGAGAAGGTGGAGGGTTGGGGGGCGGGGGAAAAAGGGTGGGTAGGTGGAGGGGGTTTTCGTGTTGGGGCGTTTTGGGGGGTCTTGGATCGGGACAAAGAAATTGGATCTGGATACCTTGAGAGCTCGCGGGGGTTTCATTTATGTTTTGACTGTCTGTCTGTCTGTCTGTCTGTCTGTCTGTCTGTTTGTCACCCCCACACATTCACTACCCCCAACTCACTCACCACCGTCCGCTTCTTACCTTCAGCTTCTGGTAGTTGTACCAGCACACGCCGCCAAAGGCGATGGCGTAACCAAAGATTTGCAACCCGCCCACG